>NC_134484.1:404491292-404551292 GCF_040206685.1 Ascaphus truei | reverse complement strand
TTAATCACCCTGTAAGAAATGAAAGGAAACCTTGCGGTAGGAGCAGTTCTGTAGTTTATTTACTTGACCAGAAGAGGATCAACAGCCTCTGTGAAGATAAGCGAAAAACCCAAAAAGAGAGAAGTGGGGAGGAGGGGAAAAGGAAAGAGGGGAATGGGTAACTACATCAAATAGAGGAACAGATGTCATTATTGACAATACACAATGTAATTCAATCTTAACAGCTCAAACCTTGGGTACTGCATTAGGTCTTGGGAGTCTTCCGCCCTCCCCCTGCCAGGAAAACCTCATCACAACCCTTCTACTTAACGTTACTATTAATTTACATATCATTAATATACTACTTTTTTCTTGGGCTATTCAATGGTTAACTCGGCTAACAGCAAACATTTAGATCCCTGTGGACCAACATTAGGAATCAGTACAATGTTTAGAGGAGTAAGGGTATATAAAGTCGTTATCAAGTGTTCACATCTTTCTCCCAATGGGAGTTTCTTGAATCAGATGCTTTGCATCTTCTGGTGAGTCGAAAGATTTGGACTCCATGATGCAGAAAGACTGTTAGAATTGCTGGATAGATTAGAGTTAACTTGATCCCCTTTTTGTAGAGAGCTGAGCAGATGGCTGCCATTTTTCTTTTCTTGCTGAGCTCTGCAGAAAAGTCTTGAAAAAGGAAGAATTTGTTTCCCTTAAAATAAAGGTCACATATTTAATCTAACATATCACAAAAATCTCAAAAGGTGGAACGAGGAGATAAAGTGAAACGAAAAGATGCACTGAAACCTCCTGTACCTTTGCACAGAATCAAGAGCAACACGACAATGATTACTCCCATTTCCATTCTTCCTTGATTTTTCCGACCGTCAATCCCCCGGTTAGTAAGGGGACTGTGACCTAGTACGAAATGTCGTTATTGAGAGAACTACATTGGCTACAAGAAGTCTGTACTACAAGAAGTCTGTAAGCAATTTGCAGTCTGTGCGCAGAACTAGCTATTTTTATTTTAACCGGTCATGCCTAACCAATGGTGAAACTCTTTGCTCTGTTTTATTATCTGATGTCAGGACAATAAACAGATAGCAATATATCCTATGGTAAACTCTTGAGGGCAGGTACTCTGTACTTTTAATACATACCTCCATGTATGTCATCATGTTTTAATTCCCTTATAGTGGTATACTACTCTGTATTCTAAAGCATTTTCAGTAAAATAAATGCTAGAGAGAGAAATCTAAAGTATTTGTTATGACACTGCAGGGTCTGAATTAAATGGGGATTAGATATCTGCATTTCAGCAGCCCTGGAGCACACTGTGTGTACTTGTGTGTACGTAACTGGTGCCCAATACAAACACAAAACCAAAGGGTGTGAGGAGAGAGGAAAAAAAAAATTAGGCAAACCTTAGGCTAAGGCCCCACTGCCTCAGACCACGCGCCTGCACTGCAAAACAGGCGGCGCGTGCAGAGCACTATACCACGATCTGCGGTCTGCAGGCGGCGTTCTGAGGCGCGAGGGGGCTTGGCCAAAACAGGCACTGTGGGCGTGGAAATGACGAGGGGGCGGGGCCACGACGTACATTGGCACTGCACTTCACCGCTATATGCGGTCTTTGAGGAGCGTGCAGGCATGACCGGGCAGCGAAATCTGGAGACCCCGTCTCTCCCCCCCCCCCCCCCCCCTGTCCCGTCCATCTGCTGCTGCCTCTTCTCCCAGGGAAGACAAGCACAGCAGCAGGAGCTGGCCGCAACCTACCTGCACGTGCAGCTTGCAAGACGGGCACCGGAGGGAGGGAGGGGGGGGGGGAACAACATAAACACTTAGACCTCCCTCCCGTAGCTGTAGACAGCTTCACAGCTTCCCTCCTCTCCCTTGACCCCTCCCCCGCCCCCTCATTGTCTCCCTGCCACACCACGTGACGCGTCGCCGCTTGGGATCCTCGTGTATCCCCTGCTGGCTGACGCGTCACAGTGCGCAGCGATCCTTGCAGCGAGGGGGGACTGGGGCAGGCTCGGGAGGAACACTGGTCTGGTGAGAGACGCGGCCGCGTGCGCCGTCGGATGCAGCGGGACCCAGGCTTTACAGATATTTCCCAGCAGCTGTGGCAGAGAACTTCCCTTGAACACCATTAAAATCCAGCATATTAAAAAGAAAATAGTCCAGGAATTGAAAACGTGGAAATAAAATGTTTATGTAAAAAATATTCATCTTCGATCAACTCCCCCACAACAGTTTGATAGGAATACAAAATAACAAAAACACAACAGGTCAAAAGAAATAAAACTAGATAATGTTTTTCGAATCTGCATAGGGGCAAATCAGTGGGGCAGAGCAGAAATGTTGATACAGAGCGGGAGTTTGCAGTCTGATAAACAGGAATGTCACAGCCAACAGTTCCAGACTAAGGCCGCGCTTATAGTCCCGGCAACGTCACGTCAAATCAAGTTGATTTCATCCGTCACAAGCGCAACACAACAACCAAAATCGCTGAAGTCAATGAAAATTTAAATTTTCCGACGTTCGCGACACGTGAGCGGTTCAGCCAATGAAAGTGAACCGCTCACGGCCACGACCCTCGGTCGCCGTCTCTTGACGCCTACACTATATGCAAAAATCCCTATTACAACGGCAACAGATGACGTCATGCCATCGCGTCACCGTAGCTGGGACTATAAGCGTGGCCCAAGGCTAAGTCTCCGGTGGTGGCTGCTGCACGTACGCCTGGTGTCCTGGCGGCGCATGCACAGTTTCAAATGTATATATTGAGTACTTTTATACCCCCTCCCCCCCACCTCTTACTTGCTCTCCGTCATATCTCATCTCTGTGGTGTCATGTGACATTGCGTTGCCATTTGATGTCGTGGCGATGCGTTGTCAGGAGTAGCCGATGAGAAGGTAAGAGGCAGTAACAGAGGCCTCGGGCTCTCCCTCCGACAATCAATTTAAATGTTGTGGGTAATAGCGCCGGTCCCTCTTAGAAAATGTTGCGCCTCTCAGTTTGCACACCCCTGCTTTATGGCATTGTTACTGTTTACTATAACTTTGTGAGGTCCTGCAAGATAAATCTTGCTAGTGTTTACGTGTGTATAATGTATACTATACACTCACATTGCCCCCTGGTAGATTCCTCTCCAGTGTGACATGGACACGTGACTGATGGTAGACAGAGAAGCAGCCAATAGGAAAGTCTGTGGAAGAGGGACTAAGAAGAGAAGAACCTTTTTTAAGGGGGTCTGCAACAGCACATGGAGGCAGTCCTGGGTGGCGCCACTGTGATATCAGGACAGGTTGAGACTTTGAGTCAGTCCTTCCTGCATGGAGGCCCAGCAATGCATCAAGAAGCACAGAGAACTACTGAGACGCAAGTGATAGCGGGAGTGGGAGGGAAGGGACGAAACGGTTGTTGGATTTTAGGACGAGCTTGACCAAATCGGGTTACAGGTGCTATCTAACTAAAGAAGGGATCCTCCGTTAGACAAGGGTACTAAAGGCTTTGTGATGAACAGGCCAGCCACGGTTAACACTCAGCTAATAAGCGCTCCAAAATTGTGCCGGCACCAACACACAGGCCCTCTCATAACACGGGTCGTGGGGACTTGGGAGAGATATTGGTACATGACTGCGCAGCATTTATAAACACAGTAATATTATTTGCAAGATTCTCCGATTGGAGGATCACGGTTATGTCTGCATATCTGTGGTAAAAAGAGGTTTAAATAAATACACTTGTTATTCGAGGCCTGGTGTCATCTTCTGTTTGTCTGACCTTTAGGCCGCATGCCTAGTAGGTGGGATAACACTGTTATAGCAGGGAGTAGGACTTTGGCCCCCACTTTGCGTTTAGAAGTTAATCTAAGGGAAAATAAAGAGGGGTTACACAATGTTTTAGTTAAAATAAAATATTGTTGAGCCATTGGTCCTGTTTTTCTATAGTCATTTTAGTCAATTATATGTGTAGTTTTGTATTCCTCATTATAAGTTTATATGTAGAGTCAAATGTTCTGTGCATTTTTTATTATCTTTTGCTTGATAAGGTTTTGTTTACATTTGTATGTTAAGTATTTTTTGTGAAGGTTTTTTGAGATTTATAGCAGTGAGCTTTGCTATGATGTCATGACTCATATATGCACTCGGGGGCGGGGTTTGGGTGTTTAGACAAGTGTTTGGGATTTAGGGACTCCTATAAATGTTTGCACAAGCCCTGTGAGTTTGTCTTCATGAAGGTATAGTTTTATACCAAAATGTCATTTTTTTCCCCCAAGACTGATGTGCAGTTCACCCCTTTTTGTATTTTTGTATTGTCACATGTTTGGCCTTGTCATAACCTGAAGGGCTTCATACAGAGATCTGCCACCCCATGGCACTTACAGGTTGTGCCGCCCTCCTTCTCCTTTTGAATCACAGCGTCAAATGACGCCACAGACGTTGCACGGCGTCGTGTTACCACTGTAAACCAAAATCATTTGACGGCGCGATGTCACGCTGCCATGGCAAGGAGATGCTGTGTGTTGTCCGGAGGAGGAGGAGGGCAGCAGCAAGTGGGCGGCCGCCACATGCAAGTTCCTTCCCACCAGGTCCGATAGGCCAGAGAGCATGGCATCTGTTTATGGGGGCGGCCTTTTTTGGCGCCCCCCAATTCTCCGCCTAAGGCTCGGGCCTAATGGGAAATCCACCACTGGCTTCATATCTATATCTACACACGCGTTCGCACATATACATGCGCACGCCCATATGTGTGTGTGTGTGTGTGTGTGTGTGTGTGTGTTATATATAAGTACAATTGTTAACATTTCTTATTCTATTTGTAAATGGATCCATAAAAAGGAGTACAAGAAATATGCATATTGCTACATAAAGCAACAGCATTAAGGGGGTTAATCATTAAATAGCGAGAGTACGGAGGAGGGTTCTATTGCATGGAAACTGCCAATGACTGTCCCATTTGCTTCAATGGGCGCGTCCATGCCATAGTGGCCTGATTGGCACTATCACAGTTTAATGACCACCCCCCAAGTGTCAAACGGGCAGAAAGGGGCCCTGACACGCCCATATGGAGACTAGATTCCCCCCCACCAACATGAAATGTTGCTTTAAACCCCAACTGTCACTTTGCTGCAAATCAACTGCCAGTCACCTGTATGCTGAGCGTTCCACAGCAGTTACTGGGCCAGCAGAGCCGAGATCTCATGTCAAGCTATTGGTGCATATTGTCATGGTGCTAATTTCATTTCTATACTGGCCAATCCCTAATACAGTGTGCTCAGTACATCATACTGGTAGTTGGGCCCAATGAAGGGGTCTCTGCAGTCTGCCTAATCTGTGGCTTCCCTTTCTGGGTCTGTTTGGTGTATTGATGCAGAGGGGCTCTTCTTGCTCAGCAACGTAATTGCTACTTACAGAATGAGCAGCTTGCTGCTGCTTTAAGGGAACTACTGTAACAGGATTTTCACATTTAAATCTTTACACTATTAAATCACATAAGCTCTGCTATCAGAAGTCACTTGCAATTCACTGGTGTCTAATAGTCTAATCGGGTATTCGGCTGCACTGGACGTTTTCCGTGGATGGACATGTTTTGTTACAAGGTAGAATATACTCCTTCTGCTGGGTTTGTTTTGTGCAATTATTTGTAATTTTCCCGTAGGATGAAAAATCCTGTCGGCACAGAATCGTGTCGTACTTAAATGGTACCATACTGTAATATTATGGTGTTCTTTTTGAAAGGACAATGCGGATATCTGACCACATCTGCACATTATACTGTATAAGAAAGGCTCATAAAAAAGACCCGTTCGGCACCGCAGAATGAATGCTGAAATTGTAGTGCATGATGTTGTAATTTTAAGCTACAAAAAGCAGTTTTAGCACAAATGCATTGTTAAATGGGGGCTTTACGGTTGGTGTTTGGTGCATCATGTCAACTTTAAGTTGATTAAAATGTTAGTAGTAAATCAGTGCATATTATTTTAAAACTAGTATGTCTTCATTACTGTACTTGTTGTTTTTTTTTTTGTTTTTTTAATATGCTTGGTGTTATTGCTCCTTGAAATTACCTACTGGTAATGTATAGGAACACAAGGTATACAAAAGGTATACAAAAGTCGTTTGAACTATATAAAGATGGAGTTAATATAACTTTTTGACCATCTTATTTGGTGTCCTAGTGTTTATTTGACATTTTTTGTTGTTGTTGATTCTCTTCGATTGATCCTTTAAATTACCCAACACATCTTCCGGTCTTAAACATCTTCATCTGTAAATAAGGTCAGTGTCAGATAACCTTGGTATTTGCTCGTTTAGTCTGATAACAAACCGTTTTAAGCATAGTGACTATTTCCTTCCATTTTTGGACTGAAGCACTCCAGGTGCCTGCGTGTATATTTCATGTATTTGGGTAGTGTGTAACATCACTGCCGCTTTCCTCGTAGGAGGTAATGCTTTTGCTACCTTGTTTTTAAATGGGATTGTATTTTTACATTTGCAGAACAAACGTAATCAAATACAGATGTAGCCAACGTTATTGATGCTGGCGAGTCGCGGAACGCTTTGCTCTGTTTAGTGCCGTACCGCGCAATAAGGCTGAGCTCAGACAGGCTGCGATGTGCGCGCGCGCGTTCGCCACTCTTTCGCTTCGGTGGGTGGGAGATTTCAAACTGAAAACGACCCCCCGGCGGCGAAGTACAGCGTTGTCACCGCTGCACTTGAAAAAGACAACTGAAGTTGTGATTTCAAGCGGCGGCCGCGTCACGTGTACTTCGCCAGCCAATCACAAACACACTTTTGTTTCTTTTTTAAAAATTAAATGGCCGCCTCCAATCGCGTCTTTCTGTCTGCAGGGGATGAGCACACATCGCCCAGCAGAGAGGCGCGGACGCGGGGTAGCCTGTCTACCTAATGCCTAATGGATGCAATAACGTAATAATGTGCAGCCTTTGTGTGCTGCGGTTTACCCCGGTGCATACTATTTTTTATATAATTTGCTTTCAGCTGCTGGTGACAAAGCGCTGTACCAAATGAGATCTTGTATGCTTTCAAATTATTTGCGCCTTCAATCTCGAAATTTAATTTGGAGGATTAGTGTGCGGCTTTGTGTGAGGAACAATCTACTAAGTGTTTTGGTAAACCGAATGTGTCAATTAATTTATTAGGAAGCTACTAACTGCAAATAGTCAGTCAGTGAGTGCTGTGCACTCCAGATTTGATCAAGAAATTTTAATTAATTCTCACATTTTTTATTTCATACAGTAGCTTTGAAAGTTTATTTGGTGTGCGACACATTTGTAATGAATTGGCAGTTTCTGATGTATTATTGGCAACAACGTGTTTAAAATTCCTGGATGGCGGTATGCATCCAAATATTGATGTGCCACCTAAAATATAAAGCCATCTGCCTACTTGGACAGATAAATGAGCCAGCACTTCAGGATGTCTGATGGCACATGGGCATGTAGAAAAAAACCTTCTGTACCCTGATCGGTGACCTCTCCATTCAGGGAAATATGCGATCTATATAAAGTAGCACATGGATGCTTTGTCTTGATTTGTTGTGATGTTTTACAACATATATTTCAAACATTTCCATTACATTGTATGGAAAATATGTGATATTAGGAGTTCACGCTGACAGTCTGTGCCACTACCCACAGTGTCACGATAATATAACTGTATGTTTGTGGGTTTGGCACGGTCGTTTAATTTTTCTCATAACAAAATAAAGCTAATGAGATATTTGTGTTTTGCTCCCCAGCTCGCCCAGTTTAGACAGCGCAAGACTGACAGCCAGAATGCATCAAAGAAGGCCAAGAAGAAGAAGAAAAGCTCATCGGGCTCCAAACAGCGTGACCAGTCTGAAGATGCACCGGATTCCAACCTTTCGCAGAGCGATGAGGCTCACCCCCAGAGTGCCCCGAGAGGAGCAGCTGGCACTGCTGAATTCACCATCATGAGAACTGTGCACCATGGTGAAATTATTAAACATAACCAGACCTATACCATAGAAGTAAGTGATTACTAGGAAATGTTACTTTTAAAGAAGTGCCATCTTAAAGAACAAGCTTTCATGCACATTTGGTGAAATCTATGGAAATAGTGTATAGAAAGGGACTCCTGCTCAGCTGAATAGGTGGGTGTGCAAAAATGTCAAGGTGCATGCAGGTATATTTAGCAGTAGGGGAGGCACAAAAAGGGCAAGCACTGCAGGGTGCACTCATGGCGTGTGTTATTTAAAACTTCAATTTTCAGTATCGGTATATGCTAAATAGCTCAAAAGAGAATATTATGTTGTATTCAAATACTCGTACCGTAATAGTTAGTGGGGTATATTTCCAGAAACAACCCAATTTGTCTATATACACTTCAGTATTGATAAAGTATATATTGGATACATTATGACCTAACATAATATTCTCTCTTGAGCTATTTAGCATATACTAATACTTATCTAGGTCTAGCTGCCAAGTCATAAATTCTAGCTCAGACCAGACTAGGACTACTTTAAGAAGTGTGTTTTGTTTGTTTTTTCTGTGTCCACTTATTTTATGGATATGATAATAAAATTGACGTTTTAAATAATACACGTCACGAGTGCAACCTGAAATCTATGGAAAGTAAGATATAGCAAACTGCTTTTTGAGCCCTTAAATTCTTTCAAAACATTGCAAAGTAGCGGCAGGGAGAGTGTTTCTGAGGGGCCTGAAGCCCAGGACATGAAAGGGGTTTTGTTATACTGTGTATAATCCCAGGGTGGTCTCTTTTGTCAACAGCAAGGTTTACCTTGTCACCCATGGTTGGTTACCAGGCACTTGACTGCTTTTCTCGAATGGGTCAGGAGACTATCGGGTTGAAAAAAAATTTAGTTTTTATTTTGTCAAAACCTTTATCAGGGGTAAATTTAGGAAGTTGCTCGCAAAGTCACCAAGCTGCGAAAACCAACACCACCACCAAATGGATCGAAGAAGAAAATGTATGTGCAAGTATTAGATATTTTAATATGTTGTTGATTTGTATGTGCTATTGCCACATCTTTCTCCTAAATACATCGGGGAGCTATTTATTAAAGTCTTGCAGCTGCTAATCTGGGGCAAAATTAGTTGGAAAAACAAAAGAAGAGAAAACACGGCACCAAATTTATCGAAAAGTGAATCCCGCTAAAAGCCATGAGATTATTTCCTGAAATCTTGTGTAATACAACATTGCCCCAGTTTTTATAACGTGACCTTTTTTAGAGGTAATTTTGCAATATGATGCAGTAATGTTCTCCCTACCTTTATTTATTTATTGCTTTTTCATGTATTCCTAGGGTGTTTTTGGTATTTTTCAAGTGCTTTTGTAGTTTCTGTGGCTGTCCCTGGCACCCGATTCAATGTAACCACGAGATGGTGTTTTTTGGGACTCTCTTTAACCTGGAATGGGGAAGGACACCAAAATACATAACATGAGCTTCCACAATGTTGGACCAGTAGTTTTGAGAGACAAAATGAGCATGTATCTTTAATTCATGCAACAACCATTTGTGCTTTAAATTAAGGGCAGCTGTGTAAGAGCCTTCAAGATCCCAAAGGTTATTTTCCAAACTGGACCTTTGGTTGCAATTTGTTGGAAATATTTCTATAGTACATGGTGCTTGTTTTTCCTCTCTCTCGATATTGAAATTTATCTTGGCAACTCAGGAACATTAAATGAATAAATATGCAAACCTAGATGCAATGGCCTCCAGCACAATGTAATAAGACAGTGGTTTATTTATTCAATATTTTACCAGGAGAAAATATGTTGCTTCTCATTTTCAAGTATGCCCTGGGGCAATAGAATCACGTACACCCCATATATATTAAAGCTGTAAATTCCCCCTCGCCCAAATGGTTTGCCAGAACCAGGGAAGTCATTAGGAGCTGACCGGGGACACCCTGTTTCCGAGTGATGACATTGTGTCTTTCTATTGGCCAAGACAAGGCTGACCCTGTATACCATGCACATATTTTTGCCCAGGGGACAACATATCCCGTGGCTCGGGTTAGATCACGTATTTTCAGGTTGGTAAAGATAAATTGGAACGCAGATTGCTGCTTCAAGTGGTCGCTTAAGTAGGTAAGATGCTTATATGACTTCTGTGCCTCTGATTTTGTGTGCATTTTCTCTAGAGAAATATAAATGTTAATTGCTCTGATCTCTCATCGTGGTGCAGTTTTCCTTGGGTTCTAGCCTCTTTGCAGAACTGTACAAGTTTCTTGATAATTTTGTGGGGGCCTTTTGAGGTCACCCTTTACTGGTGACTCACAGAGAGGCAACTCACCAGGAGATAACTTGGAAAAGAACAATTGCCCTATTGTTGACTAATACCATTTATTTAAAATTGTGATATAGCTGTTCTGCATAGAACATTTTTTTTTTCTTTGTGTAATATCTGTTTATTTTCTGGACTATAAAATAAGGTTAATATGTTTCTTTTCCTCCCTCATTTGAAGTACAGCTCTGGGTAATACAGATTACATTTATTTTCATTTAAAAAAAAAAAAAAATCTTTGTTGACTTTCCTGTTTTTGGAAACATTTTTGGATTTGATTTTATAAGTAAAGGAGTCTTTAATTTGTACAATCAAATGTTTCCATATGCGCACAATTTATGCTTCATTTGAAAGCAATATTAATGCATAAAAAAAGGAGATGGAACTATATTGGAGAGAGATCTCAGAAGTAGAAGCATACCTTACACCGGGGGTGTGCAAACTGGGGGGCGGGGGCGCAGGATTCTATGCGGGGGGCGCAGGGTTTACAGAGACCCTGACACCCTTTTCCGATGGCATTTAAATGAAATCCGGGGGAGCGGTGAAGGCCTCTGTAACCTTCACTTACCTTGGCGCAGGCAGCTTCTTGTGACGTGTCGCCATGGCAACACGACGTCGTGACAGAACGCCAGAGCCAAAGTGAGGAGGGGGGGAGAGCCGGCAGGGGGCGCAGGGGAATAAGATTGCGCACCTCTGCCTTACACATAAGCAGTATATACGCGTGAGAGAGATCTCAGAAGTACAAGCATACCTTACACATACAGTAAGAAGTATATAAGAAGCCTTATTGGTGCCAGTATTCAGTGTTGGGAAACCAATCAGTTGAACTCTCCCCCTCTTGGGGTTGACACCTGAGTCCAGCTCAGCCCCTCCTGGGGTTGTGACAGGCCTTCAGCTCCTCCTGGGGTTGTGACAGGCCTTCAGCTCCTCCTGGGGTTGTGACAGGCCTTCAGCTCCTCCTGGGGTTGTGACAGGCCTTCAGCTCCTCCTGGGGTTGTGACAGGCCTTCAGCTCCTCCCCTCCTGGGGTTGTGACAGGCCTTCAGCTCCTCCCCTCCTGGGGTTGTGACAGGCCTTCAGCTCCTCCCCTCCTGGGGTTGTGACAGGCCTTCAGCTCCTCCTGGGGTTGTGACAGGCCTTCAGCTCCTCCTGGGGTTGTGACAGGCCTTCAGCTCCTCCTGGAGCTGAGTGCAGCCCAAGATCTGCGCAGAGCACAAGGCCTCAGTATTGCAGGAAGGCCAGCACCATCCAGAGGTCTGGGACCCATTCTAAAATATGATGCATGCGCTGTAATACCAACTGCAGTGGCTGCTCCAATAAAGAATCCTTTTATATACTTCTGCCTAAGTAACAGTCTATTGGGTAGAAGTATGAGAGAAGACTGTCATAGTGGGGACTGTCTCCAGCTATGCTAGAGCTCGCTGTGACTGCAGGCATCACCAGGGACCCTGGGCACCCATTGCGAGTTAAAGAAGGGGGGAACCTCTCTCTGAGGCGAAACCAGGGAGGGGGTTTCCTAGACCCTTACCAAAAATAAAAAGACTGTTTTGTACCCTGTGAGAAATTCCAGAGAGTGTGAACCCGTCTAAATGCTTAAAAGAGAATACTAGGGCCAAGGCACTACAGCGGAAACTAGGGAAACACCGCTACATAAGCAATACAAAAATATATCAAAACATACAAAATCATAGCATACATTTGACAGTGACACGCCACCATAAGTATGCATGCCGTTTCACCTAACCATCTCCTTGCCCCCCCCCCCCCCGCCTTCTTTGCTAAAAAAGCAACATGTATAACATACAACCTTAATGACCTCGCATATGATCCATTGAGTATTAGTGTGGTACTGGTTTCGTTTCATGATTCGCTCATGTAGAACAGTTATTTAGCGTAATCTTTATGCGTTACTCTTCTAACATGTCCGTGGCTGGATCATTATAGGAAATAAGTGGCTGCACAGGACGTGAACAGTAGAATTGAGGTGTGTTTTAGGGGTCTGGAGAAATATGTTTTAGGTTAATCTGTGGCAATTATTTAATGTTGGTGATAAAACAAAAAATAAGAGAGTATCAAAATATTGAGCATATTAGAAATAGGAAAATTTCACAATCACCCTTGTTTTGTTTCAATTTTAGCCTGAAAGTGAAATTTCAACCACAGCTGATGATTATAGCTCGGAGGTAAGAGTGGACTTTAGAATTTCTGCATGCTGCATGGAAATAATTGCACATTGTGGGAGTCTTTGTGCCTGAAATCTTTTCTTCTTCTAATTAATATCAAAGATTTAATATGTGCCCAATGTTTGATTAGAGTGTAATTAATGATTATGTTAGATACTTGGGAAAATAAATCTAAAATATTTATTTATACGTGATGATTTCTTCCTTTCACATGTGTTTGCGTTAGTCCATTTTATGATCACTCTCCTTCCCTCCCTCCCCCCCATTCTCTATCATACAACCCTAAATGTTGCGGTCGTCCTCTTTCTTGCATGTTTGCGTAAGTGAGCATTTAAGAAAGACGAGGGGGCAGATATAAGTGGAGTTTGCATTTGCATTAATGGTAGTTGAAGCACAGAAAGAACCCAATGAGAGCCGTAGACGTTTGGGTAAAGTTGTTAAACAGCACAGTTTATGGTAGGCTTGTAAACAATAGTAAGTAGAGACATTAAAGATTAAGGCCGTGTCCACACTTGGCGCGACGCGAACAAAAAGCAGTGCCTCTATGAGGCAGGCCATAGAGCGCGTGCTTAAGTGCAACCGTGCGCGGGATTGGCAAGCAGACAAAATATTTGATTTTGTCGCACGACGGCCGGGTCACGTGAGCGGTTCGGCCAATAAGGGCGAACCAGCTCTGTAACGACACGCCACGCCTCCACATTGCATCTCCCCCTAGGTCACAAATCGCCTCTGCGGCAGACGCACGTGACCTCGAGCACGCTTAGTATAGCATCAGCCTAATACCACATGATAATTTTGGCTTGTTGCCTTTCAATGTACTTACTGTATAACTCCATGTAGCATATACATACACATCAAATATTGTGTCTGGTGAACTTCTTTTGCTAAACCTACTCCTGATGTCAGTTTAGAACATCTTGGTCAAAATAGTTCAAGCATTGTGCTACCCGTTTATTTAAATAACTAGCTAATTGTGGGCTTTTGATGATCCTATCTTTGCAACCCTGATAGTTTTAGCAAAAAGTTGTCGTTTCCTTTAAATTATGAGCGCTACATATACAGCATTTAAATTGGTGTGTGTGTATGTATATCTATATATCTATATATCCAGTGTTCGACAAACCTATACATTTGCTCGCCCCGGGCGAGTGGATTTAACCCCCGGGCGAGTAAATATTGGCCCAAGCAGCACACGTTTGGTACTAGGTGGCGAGTAGATTTTTTTGTGTGGCGAGTAGATTTTTTTGTGTGGCGAGTAGATTTTTTGGTGATTTGTCAACCACTGTATATATCTATATCTCTCTCAAAAGGAGTGCTACTGAGCGTGGCCAAATGTATACAACAAAAGACAAAAATACCCAATGCTACATCCAATGTGACAAAATACTTAGTTAAATGTTAGTATTTTCATGAATAAGTGTCGTTTAGTTAAACTCTTTAGCCAAAGCGTTACAGGCATACCCCGGTTTAAGGACACTCACTTTAAGTACACTCGCGAGTAAGTACATATCGCCCAATAGGCAAACGGCAGCTCGCGCATGCGCCTGTCAGCACGTCCTAAACAGCAATACTGGCTCCCAACCTGTACCGAAGCTGTGCGCAAGCGGGGAGACTATAGAGCCTGTTACACATGCGTTATTTACATCAGTTATGCCGGTGTATGACGATTGCAGTACAGTACATGCATCAATAAGTGGAAAAATCTGGTGCTTCACTTTAAGTACATTTTCGCTTTACATACATGCTCCGGTCCCATTGCGTACGTTAATGCGGGGTATGCCTGTATAAGCCTGCAGCCACTTCACGGCATGACCAGTATGCAGGTCCTAACACTACCTGTGAAATGTCTCATTTACCTCTGCAGTGGAGGGAGAATGGTCTCAGTGGACCTGTCCTGCACAAGTACATGGAAAAACCTGCTTCTTACAAGGGAGGAGGGGTGAGCTTAAACCCTGGGAGGAGGGGCCACTAACCTTAAATCAACTGAGAATTTTCCCAGATAGTGTTAGGACCTGCACACTGGTCATGCCATTCAATGGAACCATTGAATATTGAAATAACTCCTCTGGTGTCAGAGAGCCCTTCCTGCACTGAAGAGGTTAAGTAAAATTTGCAAAACATAATATACTTTCATTTCTTTTTCCTCCTCATTCATTTGCTTTTTCTCTCCAATGCTTTAATAATCCTGCTCCAGCACAGGTGGCTCAATAAATGGCTCAGTCTCTGACTGACAGCCACACTGGTTGAGCTACCTGTGAGGAAGCAGGGCTATCCGGAAAACCGAAACAGTTGGTGGCCCTTGAAGACTTGAGTTGGCCGCTCCTCATGTAGAGCATGCTTCACTATTTCAAGGTATTGCACATCAATGTACAGCTCAACCCCGTTATAGCGCAATCCGCTATAACGCGTTTTGAGCGTGGACACTTTACACCCTCACAGCACACCCTCACAGCGCACTGCACTCACTGCACGCTCGCACTGCACGCTCGCACTGCACGCACTGCACGCTCGCACTGCACGCTCGCACTGCACACACGCACTGCACGCACGCACGCACACGCACTACACACACGCACACACGCACACACGCACACACGCACACACGCACGCACTCACTGCACACACGCATGCACACACGCACACACTCACTGCACACACGCACACACTCACTACACACACGCACACTCACTACACACACGCACACTCACTACACACACGCACACTCGCTACACACACGCACACTCACCACGCACACGCACTACACACACGCACACGCACTACACACTCACTGCACACACGCACTACACACTCACTGCACACATGCACACACTCACTGCATACTCACTGCACACACGCACACACTCACTACACACTCACTACACACTCACTACACACTCACTACATACTCACTGCACACACTCACTACACACTCACTGCACACACTCACTCCACGCACTCACTCCACGCACACACTCACCACACACGCCACACTCACTCCACACACGCACAGCACACACTCCACACACGCACAGCACACACTCCACACACTCACAGCACACACTCCACACACTCCACACACTCACAGCCCTCTCCCCCTCCCTACCTTTGGTTTCGGCTGCTGAGATCGGAGCGGGGCTGACGGGGCGGGGGGGGTGGTGGTGATCGGAGCGGGGCTGACGGGGGGGGTGATTGGAGCGGGGCTGGCGGGGGGGGTGATTGGAGCGGGGCTGGCATCAGAGCGGGGCTAACGGGGGGGGATCAGAGCGGGGCTGGCGGGGGGATTGAGGCTGCTTATTGAAGTACGGTGGCTGCTGGGGGAAGTGCGAGGGGAGTTACTGTGGCTGCTTGGGGACGTGTAGGGCTGCCGGCGCCTCACTTCACCTCTTCCTCCCTGCTCCCCCCTCCCCCCGAAAGGGCACGCGGAGGCCATTTTTAAAAAAAATTAGTGCGACCCCGGTAATAGAGCGGTTTGATCGGGTGGCCCCCGAGGACCGCTCTATAACGGGGTTGAGCTGTAGTTGTTTTTTTAGCATAGTTTGTTTCAGTGATAAAATAGGACTTTATGGTGAGCTACTGATACTCGTGTAATATATATTTACAATGGCTGCTGACAACTTTAGTGCATCAAATGTTTGTCATTTATAATATTTAACTCGGCTACTATTGGGGAATTTGGAAAAACCATTGGATTACAAGGCTTTGCTTAACATTGGAATCAATCCACTTGAAACATATCCCCATTCACATTCATTTGAAATTGTTAAAGTAATTGTTAGACCTATTTCTTTGTATATTTCAGTGATTACTTAAATTGGTCTTCCTCCTACTAAAAGGACAACTTTGCTCTTGTTAACCATTTCTCTTTCTAATTATAGGATCAAAAATGTAAATAAAGGGCATGTACTCCTCCATAATTTTGTCTCAGGCGTACAGTGATTCTGACTTATTTAGTACCTTCCTGGAGTGATATAGAATAGTAATCACACAAGCAGCGGTGAACATGTCACAGAGTGGAACAAATCACTGCCAATCTAACACCATCATAAGCCATAGTACAGATAAATAGATTTGTGATAGAAGGAATAATAATTTTTGAAGTTCTTGTACCCTGCCATAGAAGATGGGGTCAAACAAAATTTTTGATCTTTGAATTGTTAATCTAAAATGATGCTTTTTGAAGTACGAACACCACCTCTTTTTTTGTTTGTGGTTTGGTTTAAAACACACAAAATATATACTGTACATACCTGCCAGCTAACCCCAGGTCGACAGTGTGATAATGATCAAATACTGGTTTTGTATTCCCTTTTGTTTCGTTGCAACTTTAATTCCGTACATTAGCGTAAAAAAAGTTAGTCTGGATCATACAGTTTACCAGAACAAGTATAGTGAAAGAAAAAAACATTTAAGGTTACAGGAACTCGAGCAACACTGGTTTCAGTTTGCAAAATGCTGATAGCATCAATAATTTCAATGTATTATTAGGAATTGATCTAGTCAAACCAGTTTAGAAAACAGTTTACATGGCTAGTTTGAGACTGGAACCCAATGTTGCATTTTTACTTTATTTATTTTAGTTATAGGATTGAAGCAGTGGGTCTCCGGAGTTGATCTACATTGATTTCATCTCCGGGGACCCTCTGCTTCCCGAGATACTTATCTCCGTATGGGGTACCAGTATCGCCTTCATGTTTAAATGTACCTTGTAACGCGGGCCAATACGAAGCCGCAAAGGATGACGTCACGGCTTCCTATTGGCCCACAAGACGCAGGAGCTGTTGGAGCATTCAGGGAAGCAATTATTATGCTATTCTGTTTTCTTGATCTAACATTTCCAAAAATTTGACAGCCCATGGTCCAGTCTAATATTTAAAATCTTAGTGGTACAGTATTAAGAAAGTCCCATTACTTATTGGCCTGCTCTGCTGTGTTTGTGGTTATTTGTGTAGAGTTACACAAGTGATTTATCTTTGTATATGATGTCTGTTAATTAGTTATTGACCTTTTTATGCACGTGTTCGTAGTTCCTTTTTGGCAAATCAGTATAGCTGCCATTCAAGCAGCTTCCTATTGGATGACCCCGGTGGCGATCTTTCAATTTACTTTAAGTTTATTATCTGTTAAAAAGGTAAAACGGTGTCGCCTGAGCTAGGAATAGCTCAGTTCTGCTTCAGAAGACCCTCCGATTCAGATTATGCATAAAAAGCAGAGTGGGCCGGGTTTAAGTAAATGACAAAACTTTTTGAAAAGTGGTCATTTATTTCTGTTATATTTTTTAGATATTACAACCTTTTTTTAAACAATGCTGGACATTTTGTTTGCCACAGGTAATTGGTGACAGCCTTCTGCTGAGCGCAAACGGTTCATCAGAACTAAAGAGGGTACAGTATAATAGCAGAAGTACTTTGCCTTATCACTAACTCTGCATAGCTAACATTGTGAGTCCCTTTGTACTCCAGCCTCACAGTGGGGGATGGTTAGACTTTTCTAGGATAAGATACTATGTAGCTAAAGGCTTTTACTAACAAATGTACTAAACATGCTCCCCTGTTCCTGCCTATTATATGCATAAAAAAATAAAATCCAGCTTTGCTCTGTCAGTTGTTCGCGCACACTTCAGAATTTGGTGGAAATGTGTCAATGCTCTTGAGACGCAAATTATCTCAACAACAAAGGTGGTTGTCATGGCAATAAGCTTCCCAATGCTGCCTGGTATTTTAATGTGGGCAAAGTGCTGGTGGTGGTGGTGGATACAGAGAACAGCATTTTGCCGTTGCAGACCTGCAATTCTGCGATCGCTAACCAAGTTGGATTGATTTAGGAGGAAGAATTTGGAGTCCGAGAGACATACTCTGAGCACGAAACACAGAGCTCTCAGACGCGGCTGGAGGTGATGGAGGATGAGCTAGCTGGAAAGCAACAAGAAATTGAAGAACTGAACCGAGAGCTGGAGGAAATGAGGGCAGCGTACGGCACAGAAGGATTGCAACAGGTATTATTTTTTTGTGTCTGTTCCCTGTTGTACTGTATGTTGTGCCTGGTTTGCTTTTAGTATTCACACAGCGTCTGTGCACTGAAATTTGGGTGCAGGATCTGTTGCACTTTGCTTTGGTCTCAAATAATCCCCATGAACATCTTATCTCAAAACATAAGGTGCCCCTGAAATATGTTAGTAAGGGGATCTTCTTGCAATGTGTTCCTCTTACTATCTTTTAATGCAGAATTTCTTGTTTGGGAGCCTCTACCCTCTAAAAAGGCATCTCACAATGCAATTATAGGCATGCGAGAACACATTTTCTAGCAGTTTAAAACTGTGTATACTCTGAGAGCTGTAAAAGTCAGTTTTAATATTTGCAATGCCTCTTGCTTTCGGTATCTAATGCTTCCCAACATTCTCTGTCCCATTATTGCATTATATTGAAGTGTTCATTTTCAAGGGAAAAAGATGTGAAGTGAGAAGTTGCTTTAAAGCAGCAAAACTCCATACACACTATCTTCTTTTTCTTTTGTTTGTTTTTTTGTTATAGGATTGGATGAGGGGGTCTCCGAAGCAGAACCCCATTCATTTCAGCTCTGGGGACCCTGTGCTTCCAGAGATACCTCAATAGGGGTGCCGGTATCTCTCTGGAGTTTAAATGTCCAGATCACATGAGGATTATGTCACAGCTTCCTATTGGCCCACGTGACAAGGGATATTTAAACGCCGCCACACCGTTTCCTGACTGCAGAGATACCGGCACCCCCTAAGTATCGCTGGAAGCAGGGGGGCCGAGTAGCTGAAATTAATGGGGTTCATCTCCGGAAACACCCTGCCTCAAACCTAGAACAAAAACAAGAACAAAGATGTAGCACACTGTGTTTTGCTGCTTTTATGTGTTGAGATTCATTTGGTTGAGCATGGAAGTGCCAAAGTGATGGAGCAAATGCCTTCCTGCAAGCCAAGTTAAAATTGAACCTGAAACTTTAAACTGTTTAGCTTTTGACCCTGATACAACTTTCAGTAGACTCACATTATCCTTCTTTGATTGGTATGAAAACACCATTAAAACAGATGTAATTGCTGAGATATACATTTTATATGGTGGTTCATTCTTATCTGAGGAAACAAAAGAACCTCCAAGTCGATTTTCTGTAATCCTTCCATGTCTCTCCCTCAACTTGCACCCGACGAAAGCTGTATTCCCCATTTACTATTCCTCCCACAGTATTTGTTATACTTTTAGGAGTTATGGGTTGGAAAAAACATTTGAGAGCCCATTTAACTTTTCTTTGCATATGAAACAGATTAGCGCTAACATTTTGTCAGAGAATTGTGAACTAGACGGAAAGAAGCCACATGTTTGTTCTATGAATTATTGTAGCACAATAAAAAATGTCTGCAGTGGAAACGGACAGAAAAGTATCCCAATACATAGACATGTAAATTACCAAGATAAACACAGTTAATTTTATCCTTATTGTTGCTAATGAGATATATACATGTCATATGCACTGACCTTGGCCCCTTGGAGACACACTTACCAGAACACCCTCCTACTGTCTCTGTAAGTTCTCCCCACTTACCACGTAGCTTGTAAGCTCTTCAGGGCAGGGACTCCTTTTCCTATTGTTTTGTCTGAAGCACTTATTCCCATTGTATTATATTATGCCATGTGTATTGCAGAGTGCTATATAAATAAAGACAGACAATGAGACCAATAAAGTCATTTATAATTGAGTAGATTTCTGAAAACAATTTGCAATTGTTGCACTTTAATCACATTTTTGCAAAGTGTAATAGTTCACTATTTTAACAGTTTTGATTGTATCCAGACGGGTACTCCGGATCAACACAGGTAATGTTCCATAGGAGGGGAGGGAAACTCCATATATAAAAGGAAAATAGCAAAATAGTATAATATTGCTTTTATTATTAAAAAACACAAAGTATTGCACTTACATAAGTGTCTTTGTGGTGAGCATTCAGACCACCCTGGGTCAATTGGACGGATAGCACTCCACACAGCAACAGCTTCTGCTCCAAAGCCGATACAGCATCCACTGGGCTGAAAGATGCAGTCCTCCGATCGGAACATTACCTGTGTTGATCCGGAGTACCTGTCTGTATACAATCAAAGTTGGTTTACAATCAATGGACAATCAATGTCTGAATATCACGTTTAAACACGAGTGCAAAATCTAGAGTCTACATTACTGAGTCTATACTGTTGAATCAGACAATATTGCACTATTGGGTGACTTTATTTCTTTCATGTCGTGATGAAATTTGCGCACCTGCTGTTCTTCATCGTTTGCTGTTTGGATTGGGATTGAGTCCTGTTTCAGGAGCTGCACTTTCTTAAAGCTGCAGTAGTTAAAGCTCCTGTGCTTTTTATTTTTTTTAGGTTTTTTTTTTTTTTAGTTTATTTTTTTTAACTTCAATAGTTTCATGTGGGCAATCTCTACTTACCTAAAGAACTGCATAGCTGCCGGTCAATTCGTTCTCCGTCTATTGATCGGCGAAGTTTGGCGACATCTTTTGATATGGGGAATGTAAATGGTTGCTATTGGAACAAACATGCTTGTTAAAATAGAATACAAGAAAATTGGTCTTTCAAAGTTGTTTTTTTAAAAACAGAAAATGCTAAAAGTATTTTTTCTTACTACAGAACTGATTTATTAAAAAAAAACCACACATGCAGGATATTGCTTGAACTGCAGCTTTAAGGACAGTATATTTGTAGTTTTTTCTGTTAAAGTGGTGTTATTTGCGCTTATTTCCTTTTTATCACTATTTTATTTATTTATGTATTTTACTTGCTTTAGATTTTTTTCATCCCAATGTGTGAAATCCATGAAACAAAATCTAGCTACGATTATATGCTAAGGTGATTCTAAAATGCAGATACGTTGAAGGGACCCCTAAGAGTACTAACGAAAAGAATCCCTATATTAATGCACTCTACCTAATAATGATAATGGTGGCAATGTGTAACTGCCGAGTACAATACTCAAAAAATCAAGGATGACTGCAGACTAAAGTGGTCCCAAAAGACCCCACTAATATATATATATATAAAAAAAAAAAAATTTATTAACATATATGCTGGAAAAGTAACAAACACAATGTGAATTTAAAATGCAATGTAAATAAAATCCCCTTGGAGATAACAGACCGGCTGTATGGTAAGTATGTGAGGATGTACAACGGGCTGTAGGGCTAATGGCCTGGTAATGCCCCTAGTGTCGACGCCCAATTGATAAGAGACCCTGTGTGATCAAACATAAAAACCAGTGTCAAAATCAAAATCAATATGGTATTCTCTGATACCCTGTTGCTTCCATACATTTAGCTGTAACAGTGTATCCTATACACTGTATCTTGGCGTATGACGTGCGCATGTGCCACAATCAGTGCGGGGTTCATAGCGCACCTTAAATACTATTTACCCAATCAGACGCTATACTTAGGTACTCCCATACTCCAAGCTCCACATGATGTTGAGTGATTTGTATGTTAGAGGGACTCCATATTGATTTTGACACTGTTTTTTATGTTTGATCACACAGGGTCCCTTATCACATGGGCGCCGACACTAGGGGCATTACCAGGCCATTAGCCCTACAGCCCATAGTACATCCTCACATACTTACCACACAGCCGGTCTGTTATCTCCAAACGGATTTTATTTACATTGCATTTTAAATTCACATTGTGTTTGTTACTTTTCCAGCATATATGTTAATAAAATTGTATTATTTTTTTAATATATATTAGTGGGGTCTTTTGGGACCACTTTAGTCTGCAGTCATCCTTGATGTCTTGAGTATTCTACTCTGCAGTTGCACATTGCCACCATTATCATTATTAAGTAGAGTGCATTAATATAGGGATTCTTTTCGTGAATACCGTTAGGGGTCTCACCAAGCGTTGTGTTCTAGTTAGATTTCATCCCTGATGCACCAACCTTCTTTCATCAACATAGATGTCCATCGTTATATATTAGGTGAGCGGCAGATTGTGTTTGTTTGGTGTGGTGATACGTTGAAGGGATAAGTTATTTTGCAACATAGAAGTTAATATTGAAGTAATTAAAACCACTTGACAATTTGTAACCCTCATATTTTTTCAGAAGCTCTGGTACTTGTCTTAGTATTTTATTCTAGGAACGGAAAAATACATCCAAAAGTGGCATATCCAAAGTTTTTAACCTGCGCGCCCACCCTCCCCCTGCCTGCTTACATCCCGGCTCGGGCCCCCCATCCTCGGCGGTTCCGGCGTCAAATGACATTGCAGGGTCACGTGATGTTACATTGCCATGGCAACGCAACGTCACGTGACACCTTTGACGCATCGCCGAAGTTCAGGTAGGAGAAGCTGCATAGGCCTTGCGCGGTAATCCCCCCCACCACCCCCGGCATTTAATTTAAATACCTTTTGGGGGAAAGCGCGGGACCTATGTAGCCGCTGCGTGCCCCCCCCCTCCCCCCATGAAATTCTCCCGCCCCTCCTGGGGGGCGCGCCCTCCCACTTTGCGCACCGCTGTCCTATACCATGCATTCTACTTCCATTAGGAGCTAGTTAGTTGAAATGGCAAATTGCATTGATTTATTAATGTAATATACATCAATATTTTTTTCAGAGTAAAAATAAGTACTTTAAGATGTGCGTAATCCGGATGAAAAAGGAACAGTAATAAAAAGTAATTTATAGAGATAAATCTATTTGCTGCAAGGAATTTGAACTGCACATTTTTAGTTCAGTGCTTGAGTTATATTTTTAATATTTAAAATGTAAAAGTATGATATATTTGATATATCTATATCACCATGGGCGTCCGCAGGAGGGGGCAAGGGGGGGGCGCTTGCCCCCCCCTGGATCACTCGCAGTCCCCGAGATCCCGCAGGGCAAGCAGGGTGTCCGGCCTGCTGCCTGTGGGCCTGCTCCCCCTCCCAACGTGGGACGGAGGGTGGGGACCGGGTGGGTACCCAACCCAGCATCCACCGCGCGCGTGCGCCAACCCAGGTTCCCCCGCGCGTGCCTCCTGTCCAAGGCAGTAGCCGCAGGGGATGCTGGAGCTGCTTGCCAGTCTGGCGTCCCCCCCCACCCCAGCCCACCTCCGCGTGCCAACCCAGCAGCTGCTGCGGGAGATGCTGCAGCCGCCCGCAAGTCTCGCCCCCCCCCCCCTTCAGGCGCCAACCCAGCAGCATCCGCGAGGGATGCAGCTGCCCACCGCCAGTCTCGCGCCCGCCTCCATGCGCCAACCCAGCAGCAGCCGCGGGTGATGCTGCAGCCGCCCGCTAGTCTCGCCCCCCCCCCCTCCCTGCCGCCCACCTCCTGCGCCTTCCTCTCTTGAGCCCACCTCCCGCCCCGGGCAGCTGCCACGGAGATATCGGGGGGAGGGGGGGAAGCGTCTGACAGCAAGGAAGCAGGAAGCAGTACCCACCCGGTCAAGGTAAGTCACCCACCCAGTCACTGTCACCCACCACAGTCACTGTCACTAACCCACCCACCCACTAAAACCCACTAACTAATACCCACCCACTAACCCACCAACCCACCCACTAAACCCACCCTGTCACTAACCCACCAAATCACTAAAGTGTTACCCACCCAGTCACTCATCCACCACCCACCCAGTCACTCATCCACCACCCACCCAGTCACTCACCCACCCAGCCAGGCAGTCACCCACCCAGGCAGGCAGTCACCTGTCTTTTGTTGAAAATGTAAAAAGATATAGGTTGCATTGTAATGTTTTTTTCTGTATCACAATAAGAAAACAGTTAAGTAAAAGTTGCACGCTAAAAAATATTTTTTCGTGGTAGGTGCCCTATGGTTTCGGGGGGGGGCTGCTCCTTTCATTTGTCCTGGGCCCCATGATTTCTGTTGGCTGCCCTGGGTCCCCCTGGCGCCGCGGCAGGCAGCTAGTGGTAGGCTAGCCTACGCTGCTACGCAGGAGGAAGTGCGCAGCGCACTGTCATTGGTAGCACTCGGGAATGAGGTGGCTCTCATTGGTAGCACTACCAATGAGTTAAAATTATGACCCCCCCCTAAAAAAAATTCTGCGGATGCCCATGTATATCACATAATCATTCAAGAGCTTCATAGGAATACCAATTAAGCAAATGTAGGTTTGAAAGCAGTCTTCTGCACAAAGATCTGTATTTTGATGGTTCAGTAAAAGGAATTACAGACTCATTCTATGACAAAATTGTTTGATAATTCATGCTTTTTGGAACAAGTATTACATGTATAGTGTTTTTTTTTTAGAAGCCACCAATATCAAGTTCAGACTACTTAATCTGCCAGTTGTCTGTTGCTGTCAATCGATTTCGACTAAGACTAAATGCCCTGGTTATTTTTAAACCACTTCCAATTGATTATTTTACTCCGGATTTGTTTTCAATATTGGTGAAGCTAATTGTCTATTGTTTTTAGCCTGTTTACTACTGACAATAAAAAAAAGTAGACATGTTCTTTAAAAAATAAATTAACAAATAAGTAGCAAATATTAATTTATTTTGTTTGTTTTTAATTAAATTTCCCTCATATGGCAAGTTACACATCAGAAAAACAGTGTGCCGCCTTTCTTCCCAAATGGCAGCCAACTTTATGGTGAGATAATGCAGTTGAATATGGTTTAGGTACAGCTGTAATCTGTGTGTAGATAGTACAGTTCAGTGTAAGTTACGTTTTGCAGTTGTGCCTTGTCTGTAATAGAAATTCTGCAGAATGACGTAATGAAATAAAACACGCAATGCAATGTATCAGTATCTCAAAATATACCCCTTGCAGCTCTTCAAAGATTTCTTAATGCTAATAAAACATTTTTTTTAAATATTCTGCTGCCCTTTTATTTCTGTTTATAATAGCTCAGACTCAATGACATTTTAGACCTATATAAGAGAGTAAAAAATACAGCAAGCGGTGGAGATGTTGAAGCATCTCAATAATATGTGCTTGAACCAACTACAAACTTGTGTTGCGCTATACTTGCAGGGCTAAAAAAGGAAAAGCATCTTTGATGCACTGACTGCTCCATATAACTGCTTTAGGCTTAAATGAATGGCAATCTTTGGAGCATTGTGCAAAACCCCAAAAAGGTTTAACATATTTTAAAGGAATTCAGCAAGAAACAAAGCAATTGTTGATATTGAAATATGCAATATATTTGCCTGTGAGATTGAATACAGCAGGGGCACAAACAGAAATTCATATGGGGAGGTTCAAAGTTTTTATTTTTATTTTATTTTGTAAATAAATAAATCAATGTGCAGCATACCTGCTAGATTAAAGTATTTATTATTGCACACAAAATCATAAACTACTATTTCAATTTACAGAACTAATTCTAGTTTCCTTTTATTTTTTGATTGTATCCTAACTTCATCCTCTTCTACTCTTATGTTTTTATAAATATAAAATAACAGAGGGCAGTGGTTGCAGGATGGAGAGAGACAGAAAGAGGCAGTGGGAGTTAAGGAGAGAGAGGAGGGGGAAGTGGGCAGAGACAGAAGGGCAGTGGGTTCAGGAAGGTGTGACGGGGAGAGGAACAATGGTTGCATGAGTGAGACAGATGGGGTTGTGGGTGCAGAAAAGGGGGCAGTGGGCAAAGAGAAAGTGGCAATGGGTGCAGTGGTAAGAGAGAGGTGGCAGTGGGTGCAGGAGAGGGGGTAAGTGGGTGCCGGCATTGGCTCAGAGAGCGAGAGACAGAGAGGGTACGGGGTGCAGGTCCACCACCTACCTCCAAGTGTAGGCAGCCTCTGTACGGAATGGCTGATGCTTTCCATGTGACCTCATTCTAGGGGCTCTATACTCAAGGGATTTTGAGACTTGTGGTCCTGCTACCTTTCTAAGGCTGAGTCCCCGCTGGCGCTGACCGCGCTCATGCTTGGAGAGCGCTCCAAGCATGAGCGCCGGGTGTCCTGGCATGCGTGCGGGGGGAAGGGGGATGGGCATTGAGCGCGCTTGAAAGTATAATATTATTGTTTACCTAAGCGCCGTGAGCGTGTGTGCATGAGCACGCACCGCGTGAGCTGGGACTTGCACATATCTATATATGTAAGTAACCGCCGCAAGCGCCGCCCGCTCAGCGCCAGCGGGGACTCATCCTAAGTTGTAGCTGGACTACAACTCTCTGTAGAGGTGGCAGGGGACCTCTCACTAGCCTTCCTCGTCCTCTGCCGCCCTGCTCCAATATATGACATTCTTTGGTGGTGCAATTGCGCCTCTGCATCCCCTCTGGTTGCACTACTGGAATACAGCCACCTTGCCACTTCCTTGTCCACACAACTATTGTTACAGTTACCAGTTGCAATTTAAAGTGACAGTCCCTCCTATGACCAAAGTGAACTAATGGCAGTTACATTTTTAGTAGCTAAATAACCCCCATTTTTAAAGAAATCTGACAACTATTCATATTTTTTTGTATAACTTTAAATGGCCCCAAATTGGCATTACAATGCTTTGGTATGTTTTTATGAACGTTACCTAATCTGTTTTGTGCTAAGACTACTTATAAACTGTGTTTACAAGTGAATTTGTTAACTATACTTTATTATTTTTTGCTGATTAAAGCATATCTAAAACTTTAATTGCCAGATGAGATTAGAATAAAAATAAATACAAACATACTACATTTTCCACCAGAGCAAATGAGGGATCATTTTACATTAAGGATGATTTAATCTTTCTAATACCACCTCCTATCCACAGCGGACTATAAAATGTTTAGACTGCTGATTTCCAGTAACATGAGTGTAAACTGAATGGTCCCAGTAAGTCAATGGGGAAGTTTACCAAGCTTATGTGGGCAAAATAAAGCAAAAGGGAAGTGTTCCCTATTACAGTGTGCTGTTTGTTTGTTTTTAAACAATGATCCCCATCTTTAAGGAGGGATGCACTACCAATTTCCAAGTACAAAGGAAGATTCAAATGGCTGCTACGTGCATCGTGCCAATAAGTGGGTCAGTCAGTGAGGGAAAGGGTTGCTATGATGCAAGTTCTCTTCAGCCAAAGAATACCAATAAAATGTTAAACATTGTAAAGTATTACACTGTCGTTTGTCCTGCTAAGAAAAATAAATATATATATTTTCCATCAAAGTTATTTATTGTTTCTCTGCAGCTTCAAGAGTTTGAAACGGCAATTAAACAAAGAGATGGCATCATTACCCAACTTACTACGAATCTTCAACAAGCCAGGAAGGAGAAAGATGAAATAATGAGGGAATTTCTTGAACTTACAGAACAAAGTCAAAAACTGAAGATCCAGTTCCAACACGTAAGTTTCCATGTGTTTCAGACAGGTTTCTCTGCTTCTAGCTACTACTTTAGTATAGTGTGTACTGCAGAATGGGCATGTTCCAAGTTAAGGCTTTCCATGTCCCAGGGATAACGGTTTGTTAAAAGATCACCTTAAAACTTTAAGGTCATAGTTTTGTTGATTTCTAGAACGGTATAAGGAAATATGTCAAAAATAAATAAATGCCATTTATTCTCCTTGTTTTGGTAAAGTTACAGGCCGGTGAAACACTAAGAAACACGAGTCGTACTAGTACAGCTTCTGACCTACTTCACTCCAAGCAACAGGTCTTCACATATCAACACCAACTGGAAGAGCAAGAGCAGCAGATAAAACTGTTTCAGAAAGAGAACGAAGACTACCAAACACAGATTGCAGCTCTGCATGAGAAGATTCAAAACCTTGCACAGGTTTGTATACACAGAATACATTAACAAATAGGTTTGTACAGGTAATCCTAGCTATCCAACGTTTCACTTTACAACGAATGGCATATCCAAAGCTTTACAATGCCTCCCTATGGGCCGTTTTTTCGATGCCGGTATGCGTTATCCAACACTCACCGCCACTGATCAACATGGGACTCGCTTTACTACGGTTTCACTGTCCAAAGCAACTTCCAGGGTTTATTCCATGGGATAACTGAGGACTGTCTGTATACACCGAATACATTAAAAAATAGGTTTCCATACACAAATACATTATTGAACAGGTTTGTACTGTATATACAGTATTCATTAATGAAAAGGGGCGTGTATACACAGAATACATTGATGAACAGATTTGTATAATACCTTAATAAAAAGGTTTGTCGATACCAAATACTTGAAATTAGTTGCTCCCAAGAATCAGTTTAGTACCTTTTTATCAGTGGTTTTCCTTGAGCTGTACATGGATGGCGCTATACGAGTAGAGACATACATATGTAATATGTGCGATAGAACCTGATGAGCTGTAATCCATAATTGGACTATGCACATCAAATATAAGTAAACATTAGGATAAGTAGCCCCTGCCCCGAAAAGCTTACAATGTAAGTGGTATGTAGGAAGAACTTATAGAGACCGTAGAAAGGTGTTATGGTAAGTGTGTATGCAAAGGGTAAGAACTTTGATGAAGCATTTCTGTAGCTACAAAGAGGTGAGTTTTGAGACTGACCTTGAAGGTGAATACTGAAGGTGCTTGGCCGATATTGAGGGGAAGTGCATTCCAGAGGTACTGGTTAATGAGTGAGCGGTTTCAGGCGGTAGAGGGCTTTTGATACAAAATAGGTAGACAGAAGATATCCTTCAGGGGAATGGTGGAGCTGAGCAGAGTTATAGCGAGACATTATGGTTGAGATATATGCTGAGAGGCAGAAGATTCTATAGGGAAAGGTTGGAAGTGCGGCGCAACTGCGCATGTCTGAAAGAAGCTCCCGGATGTTTGGTTCCAAAAAACTTTATTGACACACACCAGGGCTACACCAGCATCTCCCCCTCAACGCGTTTCACCCTTACGCAGAGGGCTTCGTCTTGGAGTGAAGACGAAGCCCTCTGCGTAAGGGTGAAACGCGTTGAGGGGGAGATGCTGGTGTAGCCCTGGTGTGTGTCAATAAAGTTTTTTGGAACCAAACATCCGGGAGCTTCTTTCAGACATGCGCAGTTGCGCCGCACTTCCAACCTTTTCCTGACTTGTATTTCGGCGGCGGCGGCACGCAGGAGGAGACAAGGAGAGCGGTCCTACAACCGGAGGAGCAGGTGAGGTTATTCTTTCCCCCTGCACCGGTGGAATCAGTGACCTAAGTTAGCTCCCTTATGCCTACCCCAGTGTCTGACATTCTCAGACCTGCCTCACACAGAAGCGCTTGACAGACTTTCACTAGCAGAAGATTCTATAGCCTTGAAAGAGAGGAGAATTTTCTGGGTAATACAGGATTTAATGGGAAGCCATGAGAGGGATTTCAGCAGGAGAGAAGATGAGACATATAAAGGAGAGCGTTTAGTTATTCTGACAGCAGTGTTTAGGATAGATTGTAGGGGAGACAGGTGGGAAGGCCAGACAGTGAAAGGTTACAATAGTCAAGACAGGAAAAAATTGATGTATACATTTGTGAAGTGACAGGTGGCGTATCCGTGCAATGTTACAGAGGAAAAGTGGACAGGTTTTAGCAACAGCATGAATGTTTGAGAAAGTAGTAGAGGAGTCATATACGACACTGAGGCAGCGTGCTTGTATTATTGGGGGCATGATAGTACTGGTGACCGTAAAGGAGAATGGTGCAATAGGGCCAGGCTTGGGAGAAAGTATAAGGAGCTCTATCTCCGACATGTTAAGTTTGAGACAGCGAAATCCATCCAGGATAATATTGTGGAGAGTCATTCAGAGACTTTAGTCTGGACAGCAGTTGTAATGTATGGGGTTAAAAGGTAAATTTGGATGTCTTCAACATAGATGTGATAAGGTCACCTGGAGAGAAAAGAACAGAGGTCCCAGGACAGATCTCTGGGGTACTCTAACAGAGCGTGACAGAGGAAGACAAGGTGTTGGCAAAAAAGAGTGTGGGAGAGTCAAGAAGAAATGCAAGATGGAGATTTACATAGGGAATGTGAAGAAATGGGTGGTCCACAGTATCAAAAACAGCAGAGAGGTTGATTAATATAAGCATGGTGTTAATGACCTTGGTCTTTGACAGCTTGAAGTTCCTTAATTACTTTGGTTAGAGCTGTTTCAGTGGAGTGAGCCATACAGTACATAGATCAAATTGGGAAGGCTGTAGTAGAGTATGAGAGTTAATAAAATGGAGCATGCAAAAGAGGGAGGGGTTGAAAATGTGAATGAGTATACAGACCAGAGTGGAAGCTAGAAGTTTTAGGGGATGGGATAGAATTGGGTCAACAGGGCAAGTGGACGAGCAGGAGAAAAAAGAGGCACATCTGCAGAGAATGTCTGCTGACTTACCAACAGGAATATACCCTTTCCAAGGTACCAAAATAAAAATCAATGCAAAATGAACATGTAAGGAGAACATCTTGAGTCAGAAGTTAATGTTTACCCTATTAACCCTTTGAGTGCCGGAGGGGTCGTGGTGACGGTGTGCTACTTCCGATCCTAAACTGTGCGGTCACATGACCTCAGCTGCCATTTTGGATGATACGGAGGGGTTTTTTTTCTTCATTTTGTTACTGGTTAGATTGCATCCAGCACTCCATGGGACCTCTGGATGCGATCTAAGCTCAAGAAGACACCCTCCCTGGGCATCTTGTAGTCTTTACGTCCTAGGGGACCCTGGAGTTCCAGTCCCTATGTCCCTGGGGGCCCTATGGAGTTCCAGTCCAGTGACTATGTCCTGGGGCACCCGAAGGGTTAATTAACATTGCCAGCAGCCATTTTTTCCCACTAAATGTTGCTGGCGATTGTACAGGAATATGACCTTCTCCATGGACTGTGGTTAGTGGTAGTTTCATGTTTTCTGGAATAAATACAGCTCCCAGTCTGTAACTCTACAGCTGCAAATCTTGATAGCTATCTGCTAAGTATATTAATACTCTTCCCGCTTTTCCATTTTAAGAAAGATTGATTTTCTTTTTCTCGTTTCCAAAGAGGTCCAGATTTACAAAATACATGTAACTGAACCCCTCTAATGTTTAGTATAGCTGCTTAAAATGGTTTGCATTTGGTCTCCTTAAAGAGGCAATCAAGCAGTTTAAAAAATAATATAAAAAATCTGTGTTTTGTTTTAATTTATGCAGCATTTGATTACCTTTATTGAAAACTATTTACCTAAGCTCCCGATCGATTGGTTCTCCCATGTTCGTTCAGCAAAATTCAGTTTACCAGGGTTCACTAAATGGCTGCCTTTCAGTTTCAAATCAATCCCTCAGTCAGTGTAACGCAGCAGCTATAATATATTCTTATATTACTACGGTAACATTATCGATTTGTTACATTTTGTAGCTCAAACTATTGGGATATTGGCAACAAATGATCATAAACAGGAAAGTGTTACAAATATCTTGCACTGCTGGGGAGGTGGGCTAAAGCCAGCTATAGAAAGTAAAGGATGCTCAGTATATTTAAACTCATTTAAAAAGGCATTAAGAGGTGAATTTTAAAATAAAAAAAGTAGTACGTATTCTCTTTTTTTTTTTTTTTTTTTATAACTTAAATTTTATTGAGTTTTTCAAAGATATAGTACAACATAACATGCATATCATTTGTAATATGACTGCGAGAGAATTAATCTTACAACACATGTTAGGTGGGACCGCCCGACTTTTCGAGCCCTAATCGGTCGGGCGGCTCACTACCTGTTAGTACATTAGCTGAACAATCTTGTGACTGGTGTAAATAATAAGGGTTGGGACAATGTTGGTAAACATTATTCATAAATTATAACACACAACACACAACACCAAAAAACACATGTAGGATATTGCTTGGTTTGCTCCTTTAATGGGATAAGTCATGGTACAATTTAAAAATATGCTTATTTCTTCAAGGTGCAACAGAATGAAATTAAAGTCTCTTATGAAATACAGCTACACGAAAAAGACTTGGTTGCTGAAGGATTGAAAGCAGCACTACAGGATGAAGAAAAAAATGCATTTCAGTTAAAGGAAAGAATGTTTGTGGCTGACAAATCGGTCGAGGAATTGAGAGAACAGTTAACACTAAAGAACCATGAAATAAATAATCTAACTGAAGAGATAAAGAATTCCAAACAAAGGGAAAGACGGTCTTCCGATGAAATAAAGCAGTTAATGGGCACTGTAGAAGACCTTCAGAAAAAACACCATAAAGGTACTCAATTTGAGGCTGATATTGTACAGCAAATGGAATTGGAAACACAAAGGAAACTGGAAAAGCTTCAGGCAGAACTAGATGAAATGCACGGGCAACAGATCGTACAGATGAAGCAAGAGTTAGTCAAGCAACATTCATCAGAGATTGAGAAGCTTCTTGCCCAGCACAAAGCAGAAGTGGACAACATTTCTAATCAAACAATAATAGGTATAACTAATGAACAAATCAGTGTACTCAGTGCTACAATTAGTGAATTGAATGTCCAACTGCAAAATTCTAACCATCAAAGAAATAAAATGAAGGAAGGGTTTTCTCAGCAACTTGAGGCTATTTCATCTGAAAAGTCGCTCCTACAAGGGCGAATTGAGGATCTGCTTCAGGATCTAAGCTTTGCAAGGGAGCAGATTCATAGAGCCAAGCAGAGCATAACTGAAAAAGAAAGCAAACTCAATGAAGCGAGCCGTTTTCTTGTCACAATTGAAGAACTCAAAGCACAGCTGGCAGCAGCAACTGCATTTACCAAAGAGTTGGAATCAAAACATGAGTCTGAAGTTACCAATTACAAGATTAAACTTGAAATGTTAGAGAGAGAAAAAGATGCAGTTTTGGGTAGGATGGCTGAATCTCAAGAAGCTGAATTAGAGAAGCTTAGAACATATTGTTTGTTTAGTCATGAAGAGGAACTGTCAAAACTCAAAGAGGATTTAGCTCGAGAGCATAGTATAAACATTGACAATATTAAAGATAATCTAGATGTACATTATAAACAGCAAATGGATAGAGTACAACATGAAATTAGTAAAACTATTGATGCTATGCAAGTTGAAAAAGATGGCTTAATAACCAAACAGAATTCTTTAATGCTGGAGACTTCAAAGTTGAAAGATCTACTGCAGTCTATGAAGGATCCCAACTCTGAGGAAATGATGGTTCAAATGAATGAACTTCAGAAGGAGGTAAACTCTCTTAGACAAGAAGAAAAAGCAAAGTTTATCATAGAAAAGGAAGTTAAGAGGCAGCAACTTAGAATTGATATGCTTGAAAATGAAGTGAAAGATAAAGACCTGCTCAGTGAAAGGATTACCGGGCTTGAGGTGGACAATAAACTTCTGAAGGATGAAAATGATACGTTGCAAATTATTTTGAAAAAACACGATCTTAATGATTATGGAAAAAATCTGTCCGGTGATGCAAACTCGGAGAACCTTGACTTGAAAAATGAAATGGAAAATCTCATTGCAGAAAATAAACAACTTCGAAAACTAGAACTTCAACTGAAAGAAGAGCTAGAACGACAAAAGAATATATTTTCTGTGGCAGAAAAGCATTTTCAGGTCAACTACCATAATTTACAAGAAGAACATGCTTGCCTTTTAAAAATAAAGGAGGAACTAGAAGACACTAAAAACAAGCAAGAAGCAGAATACAAAATAAAAGAAGAGTGTGTAGAGTTAACATTTCATTCTACAGAAGAAAAAGTTGCACTTAAAAAGACCAAGCTTGATGCTCCCAGTGGATCTAAACTTGTCAAAGCAGATACATTTGAAGGTGGCGAGGTTGTCGAGAAAGATACGACAGAGCTAATGGAAAAGCTTGAGGTTGCCCAGCATGATAAACAAGAACTATCTTTGAAACTTTCAGATCTTTCTCAGCAGTTGCAGTTGAAGCAAATTGAAATTAATCAGCTGAAAGAAGATGTGAAATCATTACGCCAAGAAAGAGGATATGCTTTGTCTCATCGCCAGGAGCTGAAAGAGGTGATAAATGTGAAGGGGATACAAACTGTGCAAGCTGACCAAGCGTGCTTTAGAGAGTGTGAAGTTGTAATGTCAAATGCTGTTCTAGACACTATTGCCAAGAGTGACGTCTCTACTCCAGGAGAAAGTCTGAATGAAGAAGTGGAAGAGCACAAAGAAAATAGTCATCACTATAGTTGTGCCCCATCACATTTACCATTTCAAATCTGCAAATCGCAATTGGAACAACAACATGTGCGTGAGTTGACATCTAAACTAGAAAATGAATCGTTCCTATTGATCAGCACACAAACTGAAAAAGATCAACTTCAGCAGGAGCTGACTACTGTGCATCAGGAACAGGTGGGTCGGATGCATTAACTGCTCTCTCACTCATAGTAGTAGCCAGTAGCAGTGTCTTTCCCCTGGGATTGTTTGTTTAAAGCAGGAGTGGCCAACTCCAGTCCTCAAGGGCCACCACCCGGCCAGGTTTTAAGGATATTTCAGTGATTGAGCCACCACTGCTGAAGCAGGGATAGCCTGAAAACCTAAAATGTTGATGGCCCTTGAGGACTGGAGTTGGCCACCCCTGGTTTAGAGTGATTAGGGCGGTTATGTCAATTGACACCCTGTCATATTATGTACTGCTTCATGCTAGAATCTGGTCATTTATAAATTGAAGGGGTAAATGTAGCATTGTAGCATCCTCTAAAACGTGGGAAACCCCAGTTCTTGTACAGAGTTAGCACCATGGGATCTTTTTTGACAGTCCATTTACCCTCCTGTGCAACAGCCAATGAATACTAGAACATCTCTTGCCAGCGGTGTACTTGTAATAATCTATTTTCCCTTCACTTACCCTTGTCAGCACAGTCAGACCCCCCCACTGGTCTTGCTTTATGAGGCTTTAACAGGAGTGAGATTGCCTTTATTTACACACTTCATTGTGCACCTGGATAGATGTGTTACTTCATGCTATATGGATTCTGGATTTACCCAACATACTGCTATACCACATAGTGACGTTTGTAGCACCAGTTAGGGGATTGTTCCCTATTCCCCTATGCTCTGTTACCAGTAAAGGAGAACTAAACATTTTATTTTGGGAGGAAATAATTTAGAGGTCAGCTGTCAAACGGAGGTTATTTGTACTGCAAGGGAAGTACAGTTTTGGAGGTGTTATATTATTCATGCATTTTAAATGTCAAATATACAGCAGCTTTCAAAACACTATCAGTATTATATTTTTGGGGGATTACGTTTTTACAGATCAATGATTTTGCATCGAAATGTGAATAGCCATCAATATTTGCATAGGAAACTATTATCTGAAGTTCATGTTACTGTTTGCTACGACTTCTGTTTCAAACACAGGCTGATATGAGGCTGCAGCTGGAAGCTCAGCGCATTAGTCTTACTCAGATTCACTCCGCTCACCTGGAGCTCATTAATGAAAACTTTCAAGCCGAAAAGGAGAACAAACTTTGCAGCCTGAAAGAAGAGATGCTCGAGGTTCAGGAATGGAAGATAAAAGAGCTGCACAGTATGCATCAGCAAGAGCTGCAAGCCGTTAAACTGCAGCAAGCAGGTACTAGATTACTATCCTATATTACACTTATGGGAATGAGCATGTTTTTATAACCAGGATAGCTGCTCTTGGCTGGAGATTTCATTGGCAGAATTCACAGAAATCCCATTTATACATAGGATTTGGTCATCATTTTTGGATCGACTCTTTGCAACTGTTACATTCAGTTGTTTGTTAGCTGCAAGATTACTTTTCGACATCCCGACTAAATAACTTCTCTTACATGAAGGAATATATTTACCTTTTCTAGGTATATGAAATACTAAGTTAGATTGGATGTACCACTTGTGAAATCACCTTCAGGACCGATTTAAGTGTTGGCTAAAGAACCTTTTGTTTTATTATTGTAGTGCCTTAAAGCAGCAGCAGCAGCTCAAGCTGCTGTTTGAAAAATATTTTAAAATGTTTTATTCAATATGTGCATCAATACAATCTACACACTGACAAGTGATTGGCTAAATTGCCAATCGATCCGTTCTCCTGTGATCGATCGGCGAAGATTCGGCTCGGGGGTTCACTAAATCCCTGTCAGTGCAGCAGAAGAGGACCCAAGATGCAACGTTGTGTGTGGAAGATTATGTGACCAGGCAGTCACTAGATTCAATTGGTGCACTGCTAGAGGGAGGGCAGGGCTCAAACAGGGGTGTGCCAGAGTCTGTTTCAGAAGAGGAAGGGGATGTGACTTTGTGAATGGTTGCTATAGACACAACAAATGCTTGTAACATTATAAGACATTAAAAATGTCTTAACAATTTTTTTACATGCTACAAGTATTTTCTCATAATACAAAACTGATTTAGTAAAAAAAAAAAAAAAAAAAAAAAACACACCACATGTAGGATATTGCTTGATCTGCAGCTTTGTGATATATGTGATCTGCAAATGCTGTGAATAAAAAAAAAGCATGTATTGGCTAAAGTAGCTTACTGCTATAATTTGTTATATTTTTTTTCTACATTCAGGTGGTGAAGCTGGATCTTGTCAGCTTCTAACAGAACTGCTAATGAAGACTATAGGTGTTGAACGTGATCGACTTAATCAGGTTTGACTTCAGAGTGTAGCTGTCTGAATCCCGGTGTTTTCAGTTTGCGTGAAAGAACTAAACATATATCAGGCTATTGAATTGTGTTGAAACAACAATATAATAGTATTGGGATTCAAGCTTCAAAATATGTCAGAAGTTTTTATTAATTTTAAATAATGATGTGTATTTTTAATTGTCTCTTGTATACAGTGCTTAAACCGAATCCTTGATGATAAACCTACAGGAAAGAAAGATGAAACAGAACATGGGAAGGAGGGAATCTCACAGGAGTCTTCATGTGTTATGGCCTTTCAGCAACATATAGTTGAAGCACAAAGTAATCTACTATTTGCATGTATTCTAACACAGCACAGCTTAGTGGCGAGCAATTCCACAGAATATTAGAACACCTGTTTAAACCCTAGCTTTGTTTGGGGGAGAAGAGATGATGTCCCCAAAACAACTTTCGCCAGACCTTATATTGTGGTGTAGAAGAGACAATGAGGTCTATTTATCAAAGTCTCCCAGCTGCCAAACAGAGGAAAAACAGGTGCCTACTGTAAATCTGAACCAGAGTTATGAAAGGAAAGAAATTCCCTTCAAAGAAACTGGATATTTGTTGTATTATTTTCTATTGTGTTTTGCAGCTATGAGCCTTTGATTTAAAAAAAAGAACTCCATATCTTTTATAACTTTTCTTGTGGTGAAGCGGTTAATATGACACAACATACTCTATCTGGTAACCACATACAGTTGGTGTGCAATCCCAAAATACAGAAACATACTTTACAGGGTATTTCATATTTGTTGTTCCGTAGAGGAATGCTGCCAAGTGCCCCTTGGTACTAATGAGTTAAATATGACTACAGTATGTGCTTCAGAAAAAGATATATCTGAGAGGCTTGCTTTTGCAAATGGCAATGATGTACTACTGTACACCTCTTAATCCACTCAACGTTATGCAGTCCTGCATTGCATTATGGATTCCTCCGGCATTTTCTTACGGCATATGACCCTGCAGCCACGCTGTTTAGCAGACTTTAATGTTTTGAAGCCAATAATTGATGGAACCATCCAATTTTGTATCCAATGACCTTCTTTTTAATGTGCAAGAAAATGTCCATAACTTATCTCACATAGCATTTCTTGTTGATCACAGCTGTACACACGCATTTGACAACCCTTCTACACAATTTTTTGAAAGAATATAAGCGGATGGCTGAGCTTTACACCTACCTGGAAAAGGTAATGATGGCAATGTGTCATTACTTGGAATGAGTAATGGAGCCCTTTAGAGCAATGGAGTCTGCAACTATAGACTTTTCTGTAATGTGTTTGAGATTATCTTTGTCTGGATTTTCTCAGTTGCCTGCCTTTTGCTGATATTTGCTACATGTACAATTTTGCATCCATTACACACTTTTTTTTTTATCAGAGGGAATTTCTCAGCGCTTATCTTGCATATCTGTCAACTAAATTCATGATAACAATGTGATTATTATCCATGGCAGTCTTTCATCAGATCTCTATTGCCCAAAGCTGTTAACTGTTTAGAAAATAGGAATGCAAAACTATTGCTGGGCTATTATCACAGTGCTGAGTTGCAGGTAGTTGACAGTTATGCATATGTAAGCGCGTGTGTACATGTCTAACACAAACCTCAAGAAATTAATACATTATAGACAACAGGTACTTATGAGTACTAAGAGGAAAGAAAACGTGATTGAATGCATGAAATTAGAGTTGAAAGAAGCAGTATTTGGGCGTTTTTTGGTAATTAACTGAAATGTGAATTTGATTGTCCTGTAGTATAATCTTAATGAAAGCAAGTAACCCTTTATATAGAATATCTGGACATTAAACGAGTAGGTTCAGAAGGGCAATTAGAATAGTGAAAGCTCATATCCAAAATGATCTCTGATCACTTGATCTACTAGGCATGTATTGTCAGATGAAAGGCAAATTATTACTAATGGGTTCCTCAAGTAGTACTGATTTCCATTTTGAAGCTTCCTGTTCAGGGTAGCATCTTCTAGGGCATCCAAAAACAATACTGTTTAACCCATTCATTGCTGGATGGAAAAATAATGCGATTTGCATACTGTACTGTATCTTCTACCTTTTTCAGATTGAGGAGCTCCAAACTGCTAAAGAAGAAGATATCACCATTCCGAGACATATTCTGATTAATTCACAAGCTTCAGCTAAGAGCAAAGCTGGTAAATACGTCATCATATAGTGAAGTGTTTGTACTGTCTGTGCTGACTGCGACACATTTACGTCCATTCTTTGATTAGTCCGGGTCTGGTTTGGTTACAAGATGATGTAGGAGTAACGCAATGTCCTTTTAGTTTTAAACATCATACTCTTTAAATGTTTATCACGTCAAAGATGTCCTTCCATGGTAAATTTGTATTTCAACTGCTCTTCTAAGATGTCCAGGAGCCGTTGATTGTCACAGCATCTCAATCAAAGGAGGTTGAGAAACTTGAAATTGAGTTCAGCCATCAAAGGACCCGGTTTGAGGAAAAGCACTCGCAGCAGATTGAGCACCTGAGAGAGTATTTCCAACAACAGCTAAAGGAAAATGAAGAAAGGTACACTACAGAGATAATCCATTTGCAAGAAGAACTTCAGAATGTCAGCGAGACCTCTTTGCAATCAAGGTGTGTGTGTGTGTGTTTTATATATGTGTGTGTGTGTGTGTGTGTGTGTGTGTGTGTGTGTGTGTGTGTGTGTGTGTGTGTGTGTGTGTGTTTTATATATATATATGTGTGTGTGTGTATATATATATATAGATCTAGAGATATAGATGTGTGTGTGTGTGTGTGTGTGTGTGTGTGTGTGTGTGTGTGTGTATATATATACAGCGATTTTCGCTTTGCGGCGTGTCCTTAGAACGGAACCCGCCTGCTGTATATAAATAGATATATATATCACTTGTGAGCACATTCACGTGTCTTAGACGGGTCTGCAACCCTGCCTTTCAACCATTATCACCTAGCATACAGTGCTCCCAGTGCAGCAAGGGTTTCTGGGAAATGACATGCAAATGAGCACACAATGTGTCACCTTTTGCCTGGAATATCCATTCACATGGAGCCCATATAAGCAAATGCAATGCTATAAACACAGCTTTTAAACACAGCATGGGACTAGATGCAAAGCAAGTACAAACCACTCAAAGACATGTTTCAACCTTGATGGGTATCATCAGTGTGAGGTTGGTTTATACTTGCTTTGCAATTTTTCTAGGCTGGGTAGGTTTACCATTACATTTTAAGTTATGGTGGGTGCTCACAAGTGATATTCTTTATTGGCTATATGCTAACGGTGGAGGTTTTGTGTTGCCTTTTTCACCCACCATAACTTAAAAAAAAAAAAAAAAAATATATATATATATATATATATATATATATATATATATTTTTTTTTTTTTAAGTTATGGTGGGTGAAAAAGGCAACACAAAACCTCCACCGTTAGCATATAGCCAATAAAGAATATATATATATATATATATATATATATATATATATATATATATATATATATATATATATGGAACACACAATAGATGCCGCAATCAAATCACCCTTATGTGATTAAATAATCAGTTAACCAGAGGTCAAGGTAAAAGGTAACCCTCTGGTGGTGCTACCGACCCAAATATGACTAAAGAGGAGGGAATGTAGGGTCAAAAAGGTGCACTCAAATGCTGAATGGTGAAAAATAGAAATGGACTTTATTAACAAAGAGTATAAAAAACACAAAAGACAGACCCACACAAATCACATGTCAGATCGCTATGCGACACAACGTAAAAACATCAAAGAGGTACAATTGGTCTGATAAGAGCCAAAGCAGGGTAACAATATATCATTACAAATATAACATAACAGAACTAGGGGAAAAATATTTCTCCCCAAGTAATGTTTACTGAGATCGGCCGATCCAGAACAAGAGTAGCAATGAATATAAATGGTAAGTAGATACAGACCACAAGAAAAAGATTGGATATATATTGTAGTAAATATACTGTGACAGAAACCAGGGGTTGGTAATAAACTCCATATACAGGGCTCCCAGGATACTGAACAGTTTCTGTCCTGTCTAAGCTGAACAGGGCAGCCTCGTGGTACAGGCACTCCATTCCACAGTTTGTCTGCTGCCTGTTTTCTGTCACCTGTCATGCTGATTAGAGTTCAGGTATATAAGACCTGTTTCCTGTTTCCTCTGGGCCCCGCCCAAGAGCCTGGAAGGCTGCTGAACTGCAGAGGGGTGAGAAAGCCTCTTTCCCAAATCGCTTCATTCATTCTGTTAGTTTGTCTAAAGACTGCAAAGGTACTTATTTTGTTGGTGGAAGTGGACAAGCCACTTCCAACTCTGAGTCAGGGACATCTAAGTTTAAGTTATCGCTCAGACGAGCAGCTTTTTGTTTGGCTTTGTTTTCTGTTTAAACTGTGGCAGTCTCAGTGCCTGGGACTGAATAAACCAGGCATAGCCTGTTTAAAGGAACAGTACGTGACGTCTCATCATTTAACCTACCCTAAAAGACCGTGTTCTAACAGTCCCGGACAGACGGCGGAGCCCCGGAGTAAGCCGTTTGTCACATATGGTGGAGAATGCGGGCAGAACACTGAAAGGTCTGGGGGTTAAAGAACTTTAAAAAAAAAAAAAAAAAAAAAAAAGAAGGTTTTTTTTTCTCTCTCTCCAAACAAGATGGAAGACGTGGTGAGTGCGCTGGTACGCAATGTCGCTGTCCAGAAAGACGCGAATGAAGCCCAGCAACAGGCGAGTGAAACCCAGCGACAGCTGTTAATAGCCCAGCAAGAGACTAATGCAAACCAGCAAGAGACAAACCGCCTGCTGAGAGAGGAGCAAAAGCGGTTCACTCAGGGCTTACAGCAGGAACTCGAGATCCTGAGGGGGACTATCAGTAACCTTCCACTGGCAGAGGCAGCCCCAGTTCCGAAAATGACCAGGGCAAGCCACTACCTTCAGAAGATGGGACCCTCGGATGATGTGGAAGCCTATCTTCTCACGTTTGAACGCACGGCACAGAGAGAGGGATGGCCAGAAGCTGAGTGGGCTGGTCTAATCGCACCCTTCCTAAGCGGCGAACCCCAGAAGGCTTACTTTGATCTAGAGCCAGCCGAAGCTAACGTCTATGCAAAATTGAAGTTCGAGATCCTCGCCCGCCTCGGCGTAACCACGGCTGTTCGTACCCAAAGGTTTCACGCATGGTCCTTCACGATGGATAAAGCCACCCGAAGCCAGATGTATGACCTCATCCACCTCGCCCGGAAGTGGCTACAACCCGAGATCAACTCAGCAAGCCACATCGTGGAACGGTTGGTCATGGACCAGTTCTTGAGGAAACTTCCCTCTGCCTTACGCCGTTGGGTCAGTCGGAGTGACCCCCACAATGCGGATGAGCTTGTGGCCCTTGTAGAAAGGTACAGTGCAGCAGAAGAGCACCCGCAACCCACAGTCGTGGAGCAACCCCACTATCCGAGGTTCCAGGACTCTTCCAGAGACGGTAAAAGGGTACCGGGGTTAAGGGGCGCTGAAGAGCGGCGACCACCTTCACGCCGCTCCAGCAACAGTGGTTCGCACACTAAGGGCAATAGCCAACATGGGGAGCCGGGAAAAGGCTCTAAGTGGGACACAGACTATGTACCTAAATGTGTAAATTGTCATGAGAGGGGCCACACAGCAAAAATCTGCCCACTAAATGATGAGCCCATGCAATGCAACAGCGTGGAACCTTATTCGCTGTTGTCCCAATGTATGGGCCCTAGCCCAGAGGACCCCTTGAATAACGATCTGTGGGCATTTGTAAAGGTTAATGGTAAGAGGGTTCGGGCACTTCTTGACTCTGGGAGTATGGTCACACTAGTGTCCGAATACCTATTGCCCATTAAGAAGAAACAGGTAAACAGTTCACAAAGAGTGGCAATTTGTTGTATACATGGGGATAATCATGAATATTCCACTGTTGATGTTTTTTTTGAAACAGAATTTGGTTCTTTAGATTTCAAGGTGGGTGTTGTACCCAAACTGGCACATGATGTGTTAATAGGGACCGACTTTCCCCATTTTCTAAAAATGTGGTCCCCAGCTCAGAATAGCGCCCAGAGTTCAATAGCAGACCATAACGAAGTGTTAGAAGAAACAAATCCTTTCCCTTTTTCAGAAATGGAGGTTGACGAGGGCCCAAATAAGAAGGGGGAAAAGGAGGAGTGCTGTGAAATTCCCTTCCCCATCACTACTTTGGTAGGGAATACCCCAAATCAAGATGTTGATCAGGCACTTACCACCCCAGTACAGGATAAGACCCTCGCTGACCTAGAGGTCAGTCCTGGGAGTTTTAAGAAGGCCCAGTGGGAGGACCCCACATTAGCGGTAGCAAGGGGAAATATACGGGACCAGAATAGTACTCATGGCCAACCAGATAGGTCACTTGCTTACCCCTACTTCGAGGTAGAGAACGACCTAGTATATCGGGTTGATAAAAGAAAATCAGTTACAACTAAACAATTGTTGGTACCACGGACATTCCGTAACGTAGTATTACACCTCGCACATAGTCATCCATTGGGGGGACACCTAGGGGTGGAAAAGACAAAAGAAAAGGTTCTCCGAAGCTTTTATTGGCCTGGGGTTCTGGCAGAAATTACAAACTATTGTTCCTCATGCCCAGAATGTCAGATCACCGCCCCGTTCAAAGCATACCGCAGCCCATTGGTACCCCTTCCCATAATAGAGGTACCATTTGACCGGATTGCTATGGATCTAGTAGGACCCCTAATAAAGTCTGCTAGGGGACATCAGCATATATTGGTAATATTAGATTATGCTACCCGATATCCGGAGGCAGTTCCCCTACGTAGCACCTCTGCTAAAAACATAGCAAAAGAGTTAGTACTTCTGTTTTCCCGGGTCGGAATTCCTAAAGAGATCTTATCTGACCAGGGAACACCATTTATGTCCCAAGTAACAAAAGAGCTATGTAAACTCCTAAAAATCAAGCATCTCAGAACCTCAGTCTATCATCCACAAACAGATGGTTTAGTGGAAAGGTTCAATAAAACCTTAAAGAGCATGTTACGCCGGGCGGTCGATAAGGATGGGAAAAACTGGGACTGTTTGTTACCATACCTGTTATTTGCCATTAGGGAAGTTCCCCAGTCATCCACAGGCTTCTCCCCGTTTGAACTATTGTATGGCCGACATCCAAGGGGCTTACTGGATATAGCCAAAGAAACTTGGGAACACGAGGTTACCCCTTACAGAAGTGTAATAGAGCATGTTGCCCAAATGCAGGACCGCATTGCTGCAGTCCTACCCATAGTGAGGGAACACATGGAGAAAGCTCAAGAAGCACAAAGGAATACGTATAATAAGGGTGCTAGGGTCAGAATTTTTTTTCCAGGTGATAGGGTACTAGTTCTGGTTCCCACCGTGGAGAGTAAATTCCTTGCTAAATGGCATGGGCCATATGAGGTCTTGGAAAGAGTGGGAGAAGTAAATTATAGGGTAAGGCAGCCAGGTAGGAGGAAACCTGAGCAAATTTACCATATAAACCTACTCAAGCCCTGGAAAGATAGAGAGGTCTTGTTAACCCTAGTACCCCCAGGTCCGTCAGAGAATCAAGAAACTGACCCAGAGGTTAGCATAGCTGAAACACTGTCCGTGCATCAGAAACGAGAGGTCCAGAGTTTAGTGAGAAGGAACAAAGAAATCTTCTCTACACAGCCAGGTAAAACTAACGTAATTAAACATGACATAGTCTCTGAACCGGGGGTCCGAGTTAACCTTAAACCGTACCGAATCCCAGAGGCCAAGAGAGAGGCTATAAGTTTAGAGGTTAAAAAAATGCTAAAACTAGGCGTAATTGAGGAATCCCAAAGTGGGTGGAACAGCCCTATAGTTTTAGTCCCAAAGCCAGACGGTACAACAAGGTTTTGTAATGACTACCGGAAACTAAACGCGGTGTCAAAATTTGATACTTATCCTATGCCCAGGGTGGATGAACTTGTAGAGAGACTGGGCAAAGCCCGATATCTCACAACCCTAGACCTAACAAAAGGGTACTGGCAGGTTCCCCTCACAGAAAGGGCAAAAGAAAAAACAGCCTTCTCAACCCCAGACGGCCTCTTTCAATATAAGGTGCTGCCTTTTGGCTTACATGGAGCTCCCGCCACATTCCAAAGAATGATGGATAAAATTTTAAAACCACATGTTCGGTACGCTGCCGCCTACCTGGATGATGTGGTAATCCATAGTGAAGATTGGCAGTCCCACCTTCCAAAGGTCCAAGCTGTGCTCGACGCAGTTCGGTCTGCTGGACTAACTGCTAACCCCGCTAAATGCACTATTGGTCTGGAGGAGGCCAAGTATCTGGGGTATTCTATTGGTAGAGGGTTACTCAAACCACAAACACTCAAAGTAGAGGCGATACAAAATTGGCCAAGGCCAGTCACAAAAAAACAAGTAAGGACCTTTTTGGGGTTAATTGGCTACTATAGGAGGTTTATTCCCAATTTTGCAACTAAGGCAACCCCACTAACCGACCTCACAAAAGCAAGAGGACCGCTAATGGTAAAGTGGTCCCCCGAAGCCGAACAGGCCTTTAGAAGCCTGAAAGAAGCTCTCTGTGCCCAACCAGTGTTGGTCACACCTGACTTCTCCAAAGAGTTCGTAGTCCAAACCGACGCATCTGAGGTAGGGCTGGGGGCGGTACTCTCCCAGGAGTCTCAAGGGGAGGAGCACCCCATCCTTTATTTAAGTAGGAAACTAAATCCCCAGGAGAAAAATTACTCCATAGTCGAGAAAGAGTGTCTCGCAATAAAGTGGGCTGTAGAGACACTCAAGTATTATCTGTTGGGGAGAAAGTTCCGATTGGTCACAGATCATGCACCCCTTACCTGGATGTGTCAAAATAGGGAGAAGAACGCTAGGGTGACCAGGTGGTTCCTAAGCCTACAGCCCTTTAAATTTTCTGTGGAACACAGGTCGGGGCACAAACATGGCAATGCCGACGGGTTGTCAAGGATGCACTCCCTAATATCCATGGTCGCTCACCCCTCGAGGTCTGAGCTGGGGGGGGAGGATATGTGACAGTAACCAGGGGTTGGTAATAAACTCCATATACAGGGCTCCCAGGATACTGAACAGTTTCTGTCCTGTCTAAGCTGAACAGGGCAGCCTCGTGGTACAGGCACTCCATTCCACAGTTTGTCTGCTGCCTGTTTTCTGTCACCTGTCATGCTGATTAGAGTTCAGGTATATAAGACCTGTTTCCTGTTTCCTCTGGGCCCCGCCCAAGAGCCTGGAAGGCTGCTGAACTGCAGAGGGGTGAGAAAGCCTCTTTCCCAAATCGCTTCATTCATTCTGTTAGTTTGTCTAAAGACTGCAAAGGTACTTATTTTGTTGGTGGAAGTGGACAAGCCACTTCCAACTCTGAGTCAGGGACATCTAAGTTTAAGTTATCGCTCAGACGAGCAGCTTTTTGTTTGGCTTTGTTTTCTGTTTAAACTGTGGCAGTCTCAGTGCCTGGGACTGAATAAACCAGGCATAGCCTGTTTAAAGGAACAGTACGTGACGTCTCATCATTTAACCTACCCTAAAAGACCGTGTTCTAACAGTCCCGGACAGACGGCGGAGCCCCGGAGTAAGCCGTTTGTCACAATACATAAACCTCTTAATGATGATGAGAGATAGTTAGGCACATAGCTAGAAATACATACAGTTGTGACCATTAAATGTGCTGTAAATCAGCTGAATAAAGTGATGCCCAAATTGAGCTGCACATGTAAGATAAGTAGCAGCAGTGGTAGATCTATAAAGTGCACTGGTAGCGCTCATATAAAGTCCCCTGAGATACAGAGCTCAAAAATAATGAGCAGTGGTGGTGTGTGAATAACACAGGGACATAGAGCACTGCTGTGTGTGGTGTGCACAAAGCACTGAGGAAATCCAGTGATAAATACCAGCGTTACTCAGTCAGGCAGCAGGAGAATCAGATGATAAAGACCAAAGTCTTGCAGTGGGACATCAGCAGTAAAACGGAGGAAAGTCTCACGCAGTATGGTAAGGCACACGGGTCACAGGATGGAGGGGTGCTGTCACAGCTCTGCTCCTACGGCCGTTTCGCCAAAAAGGCTTCTTCCGGGAGCATACAGTGTCAGCATAATCAAACACTCTTAAAGGGCTCCGTTTTCCCGCCAAAAGTTCACTCGTGACCAACAGCCAATTTCAGAATTTCTTATTGGCTGTTGGTCACGAGTGAACTTTTGGCGGGAAAACGGAGCCCTTTAAGAGTGTCTGTTTATGCTGACACTGTATGCTCCCGGAAGAAGCCTTTTTGGCGAAACGGCCGTAGGAGCAGAGCTGTGACAGCACCCCTCCATCCTGTGACCCGTGTGCCTTACCATACTGCGTGAGACTTTCCTCCGTTTTACTGCTGATGTCCCACTGCAAGACTTTGGTCTTTAACATCTGATTCTCCTGCTGCCTGACTGAGTAACGCTGGTATTTATCACTGGATTTCCTCAGTGCTTTGTGCACACCACACACAGCAGTGCTCTATGTCCCTGTGTTATTCACACACCACCACTGCTCATTATTTTTGAGCTCTGTATCTCAGGGGACTTTATATGAGCGCTACCAGTGCACTTTATAGATCTACCACTGCTGCTACTTATCTTACATGTGCAGCTGAATTTGGGCATCACTTTATTCAGCTGATTTACAGCACATTTAATGGTCACAACTTTATGTATTTCTAGCTATGTGCCCAACTATCTCTCATCATCATTAAGAGGTTTATGTATATTTACTACAATATATATCCAATCTTTTTCTTGTGGTCTGTATCTACTTACCATTTATATTCATTGCTACTCTTGTTCTGGATCGGCCGATCTCAGTAAACATTACTTGGGGAGAAATATTTTTCCCCTAGTTCTGTTATGTTATATTTGTAATGATATATTGTTACCCTGCTTTGGCTCTTATCAGACCAATTGTACCTCTTTGATGTTTTTACGTTGTGTCGCATAGCGATCTGACATGTGATTTGTGTGGGTCTGTCTTTTGTGTTTTTTATACTCTTTGTTAATAAAGTCCATTTCTATTTTTCACAATTCAGCATTTGAGTGCACCTTTTTGACCCTACTTTCCCTCCTCTTTAGTCATAATATATATATATATATATATATATCTATATATATAACGTGATGCGCACCCCCTTGAGAAAGGTCCCACTGGGGGACCGAAACGTCGGTTTATGTGTCTTTATTTTCAATACAAAAACTTGTGATCAAACTTACCAGAGTGCTGTCTCCTGATCTCGTGCTTCAAACGGTATCGTATGGTTTATTATTGCTTTATGGGACAAGCACCCAATTTTTTTTCTACTTGCAAGTGGAGTGCCGGCTGCTTCTGTGGAATATATATATATATATATATATATATATATATATATATATATATATATATATATATATATATATAGAACACACAAAAGGAGAAGTTGCTCAACACATAATATATAAGGTTAACTCAAGCCCTTTAATAAGACTAACTATAAGGGTAAAATAAAATATATACCCCAAATAAAGTCAGTATATAAATTAAATAGGACCTGATGGTGCTAGGGGATAGTGAAAACTATATAAGACACACAGATGAAAAGAACAAAGACAATCCCCTTAGTAGCACTCTAAATTACACCTAAACTAATCTATAAGCTAAAGATTGTTAAAAAGAAACAGATGCTCCGCCAATTCAGAAAAAATGAACAAGATTTTATTGATTTAACAACAAGACACACTAACTTAAAAACATAAAAATACTAAAGACAGCCTATGAAAATATATATGTATCAAAAATATAAAGAGAGGACTACTAATCAAATACTATCAGTATTACAAAAAGAAGAAAAACTAAAATGTGTCTAAATAAAGTTTAAATAATGACAACAAAGTAGTTTAGTCTAACATAATAGGTAATACAAAATATATTCCCACTGACATATGCATGAAAGAATGATAAATCATTGCGTTGGAAAAAGTATATAGTCAATGACCCAGTATATAACCAGGAAAAATAAATATGTATACCAAAAACAGAGGGGGAAAAAAAAAAGAAAAAAAAAAGAGGTAAAGCAACCAGGGAAAAATAATATAACAATAATAATAGTTATACCCTGAACAGCATTTCCCCAAAATGAAATCAATGAGAACTGATGCAGCAAATAAAGAAAAATATGACTAATAAAGACATATTAGCAAACAGAGTCATACATATTGAAAACACCACAAAGCGCAGCACTGCAAGGACAAGTAATGCCCAAACAGTAAGGAGGGTAATACTCAGCTGCAGCTAGATTGTGTAGAGTTTGTGTCCATATTGATTGTACAGGATGTGTTTCCAAAGTCTGCTTATAACAGGAACAAAAAATAAAGTCCAAAATGCTGCATCCGATCCATCAGAAGTCCCTCAGAATAGAAGATTACATAAAGGCTGTAGTAAAGTAAACACTCTACATGTTTCACCCGTCGGTGGGCTTCTTCCCGGAGTGGTAAAAAAAGTGTTTTTTTTACCACTCCGGGAAGAAGCCCACCGACGGGTGAAACATGTAGAGTGTTTACTTTACTACAGCCTTTATGTAATCTTCTATTCTGAGGGACTTCTGATGGATCGGATGCAGCATTTTGGACTTTATTTTTTGTTCCTGTTATAAGCAGACTTTGGAAACACATCCTGTACAATCAATATGGACACAAACTCTACACAATCTAGCTGCAGCTGAGTATTACCCTCCTTACTGTTTGGGCATTACTTGTCCTTGCAGTGCTGCGCTTTGTGGTGTTTTCAATATGTATGACTCTGTTTGCTAATATGTCTTTATTAGTCATATTTTTCTTTATTTGCTGCATCAGTTCTCATTGATTTCATTTTGGGGAAATGCTGTTCAGGGTATAACTATTATTATTGTTATATTATTTTTCCCTGGTTGCTTTATCTCTTTTTTTTTTTTTTTTCTTTTCCCCCTCTGTTTTTGGTATACATATTTATTTTTCCTGGTTATATACTGGGTCATTGACTATATACTTTTTCCAACGCAATGATTTATCATTCTTTCATGCATATGTCAGTGGGAATATATTTTGTATTACCTATTATGTTAGACTAAACTACTTTGTTGTCATTATTTAAACTTTATTTAGACACATTTTAGTTTTTCTTCTTTTTGTAATACTGATAGTATTTGATTAGTAGTTCTCTCTTTATATTTTTGATACATATATATTTTCATAGGCTGTCTTTAGTATTTTTATGTTTTTAAGTTAGTGTGTCTTGTTGTTAAATCAATAAAATCTTGTTCATTTTTTCTGAATTGGCGGAGCATCTGTTTCTTTTTAACAATCTTTAGCTTATAGATTAGTTTAGGTGTAATTTAGAGTGCTACTAAGGGGATTGTCTTTGTTCTTTTCATCTGTGTGTCTTATATATATATATATATATATATATATATATATATATATATATATATATATATATATATATATATATATATATATATATATATATAAAAAGAAAAAAAGAGGAGAGAGCGCACGCCCATAGCGTATAAAAGTTTTAATGAAAGGGGGAGGGGGAGAGAGGGGGGTAAAAAACGCACTTACAAAAAATGCATTAAAATCAAGCATATGTGATATACATAATCACCACCATCCGGTTTAGCTGAGACTCTTGGGGCACTCCTAAGCTCCGTTGGTAAGGGGCAACGTCACTGCAGGTTCCAGGGCTGGTAGCACCATCCGGTCAAACTGCAGGCTTCAGTGGCCGTCCCAGGCTCCGTTGGTAATGGAGCACCGTCCCAGCAGATTCACAAAGCAGGTAAGCTATGAAAATGTCCAAGAAAGAGGTCCCGTGTAATGCTGCCTCTAGCACTCGTGCCTGGATCAATACGCTCCAGCGCTTGGTGTGGACTCCAATGTCTCTGCGTCTGACGTCACGACGCTCCCTGACGCGTTTCGTCAGTCACGGCTAACTTTCTCAAAGGGATGTCATAAGAAGGGGAGGTCCGGTATTATATATACAACCTCAGAGTGGTAATTAAAGAAAATCTTAGGAGTGCCCCAAGAGTCTCAGCTAAACCGGATGGTGGTGATTATGTATATCACATATGCTTGATTTTAATGCATTTTTTGTAAGTGTGTTTTTTACCCCCCTCTCTCCCCCTCCCCCTTTCATTAAAACTTTTATACGCTATGGGCGTGCGCTCTCTCCTCTTTTTTTCTTTTTAGATACCCTGTGGACATGGTTGGTCCATACTGAGAGCTGCCGGAGACCCTGCATACCAGCACCTATACTTTTCATTGGACTATTCGAGGACTGGTTTATCCTTTTTTGCTTTTTATATTATAATATTTTATTGTTCATGTTTTTGTGGGCCTGATATCATTATAGGTCCACATTATTATTATATGTGTATATATGTATTGCTTATGTAATTAAGACATTTACATCATATCGTTATAGCACATATATTTTATTGTATATGTTCCTTAGAGGCGCAGCTTATCTCCCTGTTATATATATATATATATATATATATATACGCACACACACACACGTTTGGTTGTTTTCGAATATGTAGTGCCGCAAAATGATACACGCCTCATGGCTTTTTTTAACCATCCTTTACATTTTCTTAGCCTTATTCACATTTATTTGCCAGTAGTTTATTAATAGGTCTGTAGTCCACAGGGTATGGATGTGGCACAGTGGCTTTAGTTTGCCCATCTAACGCCCTGATTAACTAAAGCTTTAACATGTCTTAACTCCTATTCACTTGGATGGGAATTAATTAGGTTTGCTAAAACGTAGCTCACTTTCCTGAATTTGGGCCTAAGAGTTCTTCATATATATCACAAGTGTCTCTTTCAAATATTTTTTCACTTACGAGTTCTACAAAGCTTCCAGTGAAGAAATCAATTGTTGGGCATCATTAGCTCTAATGTATATTTCAATTAACAGTTTATCAGAGCTAAATGTGTTTTATTAAGGCTATGTTTTATCTATTTATAGAAGTGTCTGACCTCATTTACTTAAAAAAGGATGTGTCTTTATAAGTTAGACAGAGTATGCAGAAGAGTCTGAATTAGATCAGCTAAATTTAAATTTTATTCAGAGAATCCATGTTATGATCTAAAAATGTTTCACTGTTTTTTTACTGCCACATTTTGAGTTTATGTATTCCTTTTATTAGGGACCTGTCTAAAGCTCAGTCCGACGTGGAGCTGGGTTTACAGGAAGCTGACATTTTTAAAACTGTTTATGCACCAGATACTGACGTTCTCAAGGTAATGCATGCATAAATAAGCATGGATTTTTAATTTAGATTTTGTGCTTTTTCTAGTGGTTTGTTTTTTTGTATGTTTTTTTTCCTTTTGAATTTTATATCGGATTTCCATACAAGGGTTAATAGTACTGGAAGCTTATAGTAGTTTAACAAGATCTGTTACGGACATGTGAGCTGTCGCCTTATTCTATGCCATTTGTTAAAAGCGGAGGCAGGGAAAAACGTGATGCACTTTAAACTCTAGATCAGTGGTGGCCAATTCGAGTTACTAAGGGCTGCCACCGACAAGTCAGATTTTTAAGGATATCCCTGCTTCAGCAGGGGCTCAGTCAACGACTGAGCCCCTGATTGAGCCACCTTTGCTGAAACAGGGATATCATTAAAACCTGAGCTGTTAGTGACCCTTGGGTACCGGAGATGGCCACCCCTGTTCTAGATGCAATGTTAGCCCCTCTGTAATAGAAGCACGACAGAACATGCGTTCTGTCTGTATTTCAGCCTATTAGTATTATTATTAGCAACTTGCAGGGGGCTGCTTCAGTTTCACATGATTGTAAAGTAATGTACTGAAGGTCACACGTATCTACTGAAAGCAAGAGCGTTTAGGTTTAAAGAAGCAATCCAATCAGCTTATTAAAAAAAAGGAAACTTTTTATTTTAATATATGCAGCCTTTGATTACCTAAGCTGCCGATCAATTAGTTGTCCCGTGATCAATCAGCAAAATCCTGCTTCCCAGGGTTCACTAAATGGCGGCCTTCCAGTTTCAAATCAATCCTTCAGTCAGCAGCTACAATGTATTCTTATATTATTAGGTAACATTATCTATTGTTACAGTTTGCAGCTCAAACTGCTGGGAATATTGGCAACAATGTATCACCAACAGGAAAGTGTTACAAAGATCTTGCACTGCTGGGGAGGTGGGCTAAAGCCAGCTAAAGGAATGAAAAGATGCTCAGTATATTAAAACTCATTAAAAATGGCATTAAGAGTTGAATTTGTAAATGCAGAAAAGATAGTAAGTATTAGCTAATAAAACAGACCTTATTTTTTAAAAAAAAACACAAGTTGGATATTTCTTGGATTGCTCCTTTAATACCAACTTTTGAACTACTACAACATTTAAAAGGCTATGCACCAAGTGTACTGTATTTTATCAAGTAAGTTGTTAGGTGGATCTTCATGCTTTTTTGTCATTGCGCTTTTCAGAGTTGGATCTTGAGTGGTGATTTTATGAGCAAGCAATAGTTGAATGTAATTATTAACGGCCATTATAAATATTAGTCTGGAAGGGGCCTGCAGAGCTTTGTGTTGCATATCATTTCAGCGCTGCGCATGGGGAAAACAGATGATTTCCAATAAGAAAGGAACAGATAATGTGTGTGCTCATTAAAAGGTTAAAAAAAGCTTCTTCTTTTTTTTTCTCCCACTCTAATTGTTAAAATGACTCTCCCTGTTTTAGATGGATGAGGCAGTACTATTGGGAGATCAGCCTCTGAGGAAATGCACTGGCCCCATCTATCAACAGCTACAAACCTTGAGACGGGCATTATATGCCAAGTATGTGGAAGAAGTAAATGCATTGAAAACACAGCACGGAGCAGAATTATGTCAACTAAAAGTAGATCTAATGGAGAAGTATAGTCTTGAAAATGCTGCTTTAAAACACGAGATTACACAGCTGACAAAGGCCAAGCAAGAAAATGTCAATGGAAACTTTGGGGATCTTCCATTGTGTCCTCTCCGTAACATAGAGGGCGGGAAACATTTAGATATAAATCAATTGTTGGAAGAACGGTACCGTGAAAGGATAGAGGAAGAAATAGCAAGAGTAAGTCCATATTTTCCATAGATTGCCTTTTTTCTTAATCTCTTTTTCATTTGTGAGCATAGCTATTAGAGGCAAGTCTTTAAGATTTGCCAAGAAGCATTGATTGTAAGTTAATTAAAAAGATAAATACATGTTCTATATTTGCAATATTTGAATTTATTCAATACAGTTGGTGATGTTTTTTTTGTTTTTTTTAATCACATGAAATAATCACATAGATGCACACAAACTAAATGTATTTATATGGGGATCCAAGGCTTGTGACACAGTATAGGCTTATTTACTTTTAGTATGCAATTAAATGCACTATTAACGTCACTTAAATGCATATTTAACAACCTGATCTGATCTTACCATTTGCTGAAAGATCAGTGATCATCATCTTTAATAATAATAATAATAATAATATATAGATATTTTGTGGTGGTGTACACAGCCCTGCACATAACATTTTTCAGGTACAATAATTCCCTGCCCCGTAGAAGTTGCAATGTAAGTTTGGTGCCTGAAGCACAGGGAGATTCAACTCCTGTCGTATGTAATGCGTTATGGATGGGCTGTTTCTATGGTGGTTGCATGTTTTATTGGGGTAAGGCGATTGGTACCATGCATACTTTTTTGATGCTGTGAGTTTTCATGTGAACAACAGTGCTGTGTGTACAGTAGTAACCACAATTACCCCTTGGCTTTTCACACACATCTCCAATTCACTTGCCATTACTTCTCCTAGCAACTGCTTCATCGTTAAATAGTGCTGCAGGTGTAAGGTGTACGTGGGGATGCTATCCACATGTAACTACAGTATTCTCTAATAATCAACTAATTTCCTGCAGGCCTTCGCCTGCATCTTACATTTTGCAGATGTGCTTAACAGTATGTTGATGTTTTCTTCCAGAATATTAGTGAATTTCAACACACTGCATTCTGGTATCCTCTTGGTTGTATCTACTTGCATATTGTTACTTGAACTAGTTGCTAATGTGAAGAGTTCTCACTTTGTGTGTTGAACAAGAGTGCATGTGATAGTGTTGTGGTGTTTCTTGCGTGTTTGGTAGTTACAGGAAATGATTTTGCGGTATGAACTTGTTCTGTTGGCTTGCTTAGTAGTGTCCGTGCTACATCCTAGTTGTGTTTCATTGAAGCGAGTCTGTATTTAGTCACGTGAGGACAGCTGTGTAAATGCTCCTTATGAGTACACGGAGGCTCTGTTTCAGAATGCAGTGCAAGGACTGGGAAACGCAACGCAACTTTCCCCACAGTCCAAATGTAATTGTTAACATTTGCGTTTTTCTTGGCAAAAAGTTGGGAATCGGTTGGGAATCGGAAAAGTGCCAGTTTACTCTATGGAGGTTATTGACTAACGGGCAAATGGGTTGTTAAGAGCAACTGAAACGAATAGCCATTTAGAAATATTAATGGTTATTGCAGTTAAGTGAATGCCTCTGTATCTGTGACTTTTTTTATAGTGTCTAAATAACCACTTTCTACCCCTTCTATGCGTAAGGGATTAGCAATGCAAGTTCTTAATACATTTTTCATAACATTTTGTCTGCCTTAAAGTGAAATTGAGCATACACTATGTAACACACCATCCCCTACTTCCACAGCTTTTAAACAACCCGTCACTCCTCACTCCACCACTAACAGGTCTGGCACTTCGGTCAGTATGTGCAATTACTCACCACTACAGAGACTTGGTTGAGGTTATAGGGCATTTGTGATGGTCAGTAGAAGTTAGCATTAAAAAGATGAACTTCGTTGTTTAGTTGTATTTTTGCTTTATGGTAAACTGCGCAAGTGTTTCACAGATTAATACAGTGCGCAATTGAGACTGGGGCCCACATGCTTCACAGAACAGGTGGGTGTTAAGTGATTTCTTGAAGGTCTTCCCTAAGGAGAAGGCCTTTATGGAGTCGTGGTGGTAGAGTGCAGGACGTGACTGTAAAATAAGAATTGTTGTTGAATTTGTTTATTGACTGCTTGCTTTTGTGTTGGAACAACAGACTAGAGCAGTGGTTTCCAACTTTTTGGGGTTAAGGAATTCTAAAATTATATTGTGAAATTCCGGGGGACCCGTTCTTCTTCCTTTCTTACACTCCTCGTCTGTCCCTCTCTTACCTTCTTCCCTCCCCCTTCCCCCCCTCCCCCTCTTTCCCTTCCCCCATGCCCCCTTCCTCCCCTCTTATACTCCTTCCCTCTTCCCCTCCCCCATTCTTCCCCTCTTACCCTCCCCCATTCTTCCCCTCTTACCCTCTCGATCTCTCTTCTTCTCCCCCCCATGCTCTCTTCCCCTCCTACACGCCCTACCCCACTCTCTTTCTTAACCACACTCAACTCTCTACTCCCGTGGTGCACTGCTCCGTTCTGCAGCTCCCTTCTCCGGTCGGACGCTGGACTCGACTTCCGGTGCCAACTGGAGGAGGGAGGTGATTGAAGTGAATGCCAGAGAGCCGCGGAGCCACAAAGTCTGGGACAGTTGTCCCAGCTCTCCCCCTCCCTGTTGGCCGTGGAAATCTTGAGGTGTGAACCAGATCCCAAGTTGAAAATCACTGGACTGTGACTGGACACGTTTTACTGTGTGTTTTTTTTAATTTTTATTACATGTCAAGATCACGTCATTTTTGTTTGTCGCCTCTGTGTTTCATGCTTTTCTTTATTTTTCTTAGGTTATTGTTGAGATGACAATAGGGTTTGCTCAGAAGACTGAACTTGCAAGGCTAGCTACACAAAATGGTGAATCATCAAGACAATTTGCAAATCCACATGAAAGCACTGAGAATGTTAATATAAATGAGGGTGCTGATGAAAAATGTCAGTTTCACGAAGAGGAGAAACAAGAGTTGCAAATAATTGAATCAAGATCACAAGGAGAAATGCAGTTAAAGGGACCTCAGACATGTTTGTCCTGTGAGTTACCAACTGATGAAGTAGGTAGCATGGAATCAATCACTCTTAACCCATCAAAGGAGTATTTAAGCAGAGAACAGGATGGTGATCTGAGTTTAAGAAACCAGGACACAAGTCTGACAATGGAATCTCATTCCAAAGAGAAAACGGTTGTTCTCAAAGAAGAAGTAAGTGCAAAACTGGCTACATGAACTTGTACAGTATTAGGCCTGCCATTATTTTAATGGATAGCAGCACCTTTTGGCAGTGAAAGTTTTAATAGCCAAAATGTGTTTTGTTCATAGAATTTAAAGGAACAATAAACCAATACACGTTTTGAATGCAATACATTGCAATCTAGCCTAACATAATAATTCTCTACTTTGGATTTATAGGCACAATTGGTCCTTGCCACAAATGACTTTTTTAGACAAAAAGAGAGAAATGAATTAATGGCAGCAAGACGTTGGCACTGCATTGAGATCTTTGACCTTACAAATGTTTAATGTTTAAATGCCTTTGCTCATGGTTTTCTGAGATGGAAACTTTTAAATCAATTTAAAGTGGGGCTGCACTTTTTTTTGTCAGTTAGAAAACACATTTGCAAATATCATGGACAGATTCTAGGAGGAAAAGTTTGAAATGCGTACAAATATGATGGTTGGTATAGGAAACGTCAAATATTTGTTCTGCTAGTGAGGGACAGTCACAAAGGAACTACAGGACAGAAAAGAGCGTCTCAAGGCAGAGGTGGAGTAACTCTTCGGGATCACTGTAAGTAGCAAATGGGCTCATTTTAAGTGGGCAGAATGGTCCTTTTAAATTGCCAGCTTGTATGTCCGACAATAGCTCTGTGGAAAGACACATGTAGATGCTATTTTGCAAAGTCCTGCTACCATATTCCCCTCATTTCCAAATAGAGTAAACGACATCACAGATGTGGAATCAGCCTTATGTATATGTATGAATCAGATTACAGGGACCCTGATTTATCTTTGTGTTTTGTAAGTCTGTATATCCATCTTTCAATCTATCTACATATTGTTAGCTCTGTGTGTACTGTAGGTTAATATTCAAATACTAGGAGACAAGGGGATCAAACTTCCATGACCGCCTTTCCTACGGTTTCCTGCCTGTGTATGTGTGTGTATGTTCAATCCTTTCATTAAAATATGAAAGAATAGAGAAATATCAATGATATTTAACCTTTTAACTTTTGCTGCCTGAGGGGTCTCTGGGGTCATTTGTTGCAATTTCTCTAACAGCATATTGGTTAACAAAAGAGGTAAACCAGTAAGGGAGCTAAAGCTAGGGAGGTAAGGGGGCTACTCATTAAACTGCGATAGTACCGATAGGGACACTGTCGCAATAAAAGTTACAATTCAACTGGAAGGCAATGGGGGATTCCTTGCAACAGTGCCCAGATTGGCACTATCACAGTTTAATGAATGAACCCCATTGAGTCTTCAGGAGATATAAGCGTTTTAAAATGTTAAGTGTCCCGGGGGTTTAAATAAAATTCTCCCAGAGTCCAGTGTAGTCTTAAGGTTACCATGGTAACCCCAAAAGATGGAGATTTAAAACATTTGGATGTTTTAACAAATCATTTAAAACTTGTTTTTGTTTGTTTAAGACGACATGCACATGGGGCAAGATACAGACATATTATAGGGGTTAAACTCCGGCTTCTACATATAAACGTATTAAAAAGGTGTGAAGTCAAATGAGTTTGCAGAGGAATATCAGACCAGAGAAAAGCAGTTGTAAACGATGGTTCATAATAGTTGTGTTGTGCTCATATCCTACAACCAACACAAACAAATGTGCAACAAGTACCTGTCCAACAAAGAACATGATTTGTGTGTGTTCTAAATGTTCTGTTTGTTTGTTCTCTTGTAGTTGTAAGCAAATAGGCAATAGGGAGAGTTGGTTTACTCATGGATTTATTCACTAAAGGGAAAGTCACATTAGGAATTGATGCCAATCAAGTATAGTGAATTAGGGTTTGTGTATTTGCCACACAGGCTTTGGAAATCTGTAATACCGTGATACCCTAATAAGTAATCTAACTTTAATTTTAGATCTAAATGCAGCTCTGCATATAATTTGCTCTTGACGCACTTGAACTGATTACTTCGTTTTTGTTTCCATGTGCTGGAAACTAACAGGGATACGATGGTCCTTTTTAAAGGGGACACAAGTAGTACTGTGTCTGGCATCGCTTAACCCCTTGAGTGCAAAGAAACGTGTTGCAGATCCCTTTGGCACTTAAGACGTTAATTTGTGTGGTAACGGCTGCTATTATTCTACTGTTTTGATTTGTAATCTGGTAACACTATATTAAATGATTTATGACGTGCCAGGAAAGATGGGTCTTATATGAATTGACGTGTGTACATTTTGCAGGACTATAACCAGATGGTTGCAATGGGTGCAGAAAGTGCAAAGCTGAAGCCTTTATATGAGCAGCATGTGGAAGACATGAGGCAAGAGCTGGTGAGGCAGGTGCAGGACCGCCAGCAGGCCACTGAGACCATGAGACAGGCTCACATGGCACAGCTGGAAAGGCAAATGCAAGACCAGGAGCAGCTCCTGTCAGAGATCCATATGCTTAGAGCACAGCTAGCTGAGGTAAGTTGGGGTAAAAAAGGATACAAAGCTTTTTTTCTCTCCAATAACACGATGGCGGAGGCCATTTTGCAGGACACGGAAGGGGAGTACTCCTTCATTTTCTCAATGGGCAGATTGCATCTTGTGGCAAGACAGAACACCATCTAAGCGGCAAAAAACCTTCTGTTGGGCATGCCGTAGTCATTACATCATGATATAGTGACTGTGTCTTGGGGCACCCAAAGGGTTAAAGGAGCAGCTTCTCCTCCTCGTGGTCACCCTGAGTCAAACGCCACTGTTTTCTCTGTTAGATCCTGCTCTTGTAGCTCTGTAGAGAGAAGACCTAACATGCGCTGGTACCTCAAAGCACTTGTGTGATTTTTTGCGATGAATAATAAAATATGAACAAACAGC
>NC_134484.1:404091812-404138592 GCF_040206685.1 Ascaphus truei | reverse complement strand
GGTCTTTTTAAAGAGGCAATCCGTTTTTTGTTTTGTTTTTTTTAAACATAGATTTGAAGTAGGGGGTCCCTGAAGCTGAACCCCATTCATTTCAGCTCTGGGGACGCCCTGCTTACTGAGCTACTTATCTCCGTAGGGGGTGCCGGTAGCCGCTCGGCTTGCAGGGTTCACATAATGGCCGAGTTTCAAAGCTCCAGCAAAGAGAAGGCCAATAGGAAGCTGTGATGTCATCAGATCCGGCTTCCTATTGGCCCGCGTGACGCGGGAGCTTTCCACTCTGCGGAGATACGGTGCATCCCCTTTTGGAAGTCTCTCTCGGGACGCAGGGGTTCCCCCGGAGCTCAAATGAATGGGGTTCAGCTCCGGAGACCCCCCTGCTTCAAATCTATGTTAAAAAAATTATAATAAAAAGTGCATGTGTTGCTCCTTTAAGCAGATCACTGCCTATCTTTACTAGCCGTATTGCAGAGATATTTGGGCCCGACTCACTTGACCACAAAATAATATAATATTGAACCTGTTGAGTGTTCCAAAAAAAGAAAAAGAAACAATGAAAGGGGAGATCACGAGGGTTCAAAGGTGCAGTCCCACTTCATCGCCACAAACATACTTTTTGATCTCACATAACATTGAAGTACTCGGCAGTTTCTCTTTTGGATGAGCCCAGATCACTACTTTGAAATAATGGCTGCATTTTTTTTACTTGGTTATGTCTGCGCCCTTGATGAGCGCCTTCAAAAACTAAACGTCCCGCTCCAAAAACGCATGTTCAGCACGAAGAGGCATTTAGAGTAACATTTGACGTACCATGGTACTTGTTCCCTACTTTCTAACCAGGTGCTAATTTTGGAAGTGGTTATATGAAGTAATAAGAGGGGTTAGGTGGATATGGCAAGTTCTATGTTTTACGTCTTATGTTTTCTGCACCTGCAAAATCCACTAGGTCTGCGCATGTGTAAATCTATACGAGTCACAGATCTGGGTTAGATGCGATAAACTGGACAATCAATTAGATAACGTTATTGTGCTGCAAAGTTCACGTGTCAGAGCCTGATATAGTGTTCCTGTGATACTTGAATGCATTTTGGCCTGTCCAATCCATCTTTGCAGTGTGCTGCAGGCTGAATGGGTTTAAAGAATAATTCTATTTATATACGATGCATTATACAAGTCAGCAGCGGCGGATTGGCCTGCAGGGTGTTAGGGTTTGGGCCGGAGCTGCTGCTGATGGGGCCACAGTCCCAGCGACTTCCCAGCAGCAGCGGCCGGTGACTCCCCAGCTCCCTATGCAGCAGCAGCCCGGCGGTTACTGGAATCCTGTCGGCACCAGAACTTGCCTTCTCCGGAACGGCATCCCCTCCTGCAGCGCTGCGTAGTCATGGTGACCCAACGTCAAGCAACGCCGCATCGTCACATGGTGATGCGTCGCAGTGACCATGTTATATGATGTCGCATTGTAGAAGGACGAGGGCCGGTATGAGAGAAAACGCCCAGGCCGATATTTGTCTGCAATCCGCCATTGGATATTTTATTTATTTATAAAATGTTTTACCAGGAAGTAATACATTGAGTTACCTCTCGTTTTCAATTATGTCCTCGGCACAGAGTTATGATTACAAATACATAGTTACATTAAGTGAACGGTGTATACATTATATACAGGACATTGCATGCACAGTTAAAGATAATATATATTATAGGGGTATGTAACAGTTACAGACCAGGAGATAGGAGACAGGGGGGGAGAAGGGGGGGAGGTGCGGTGGGAAGGGGGGAGGTGCGGTGGGAAGGGGGGGGTGGTGCGGGAGGCGGTGGGAAGGGGGGGGAGGCGGTGGGAAGGGGGGGAGGCGGTGGAAAGGGGGGGGAGGCGGTGGGAAGGGGGGGGGAGGGGGTGGAAGGGGGGGGGAGGGGGTGGGAAGGGGGGGGAGGGGGGGGGAGGCGGTGGGAAGGGGGGGGGGAGGGGGTGGGAAGGGGGGGGGAGGGGGGGGGGAGGGGGGGGAAGGGGGGGGGAAGGGGGGGGGGAGGCGGTGGGAAGGGGGGGGGAAGGGGGGGAGGGGGGGGGGAGGGGGTGGAAAGGGGGGGGGAGGGGGTGGGAAGGGGGGGGAGGCGGTGGGAAGGGGGGGGGGAGGCGGTGGGAAGGGGGGGAGGCGGTGGGAAGGGGGGGGAGGCGGTGGGAAGGGGGGGAAGGGGGGGGAGGAGGCGGTGGACAGGAGGGGGGGGGCAGTGGACAGGAGGGGGGGCAGTGGACAGTGGACAGGAGGGGGAACAGTGGACAGTGGACAGGAGGGGGGACAGTGGACAGGAGGGGGGACAGTGGACAGGAGGGGGGGCAGTGGACAGGAGGGGGGGCAGTGGACAGGAGGGGGGGGGCAGTGGACAGGAAGGGGGGGCTTTAGTTTTGAAAGAACTTAGACTGGTGGAGGCTGTGAGAATCTCTGGTAGGTTGTTCCAGTTTTGGGGTGCACAGTAAGAGGCGGAGAGCGGCCCGATACTTTGTTGAACCGTGGGACCATGAATAGTGTTTTGGAGTCAGATCTCAGATGATAAGTGCTGCATGTGGTAGGGGTGAGGAACTTGTTCATATAGACGGGTAGCTTGCCCAGAAAGTATTTGAAGGCAAGACAGGAGAGATGAACTTTGCGCCTAGAGTCAAGTGAAGACCAATCTAGTTCTTTGAGCATTTCGCAGTGATGTGTTTTGTAGTTGCATTGGAGAACAAAGCGGCATAGTGAGTTGTAGAGGGTATCAAGTTTGCCAAGGTGAGTTTGCGGTGCTGTGCCATATACTATGCCTCCATAGTCTATCATTGGCATTAGCATCTGCTGTGTGACGCGCTTTCTGACCAGTAGACTTAGGGAGGATTTGTTCCTATGTAGTGCACCAAGTTTGGCATAGGTTTTGGATGTCGGGGCATCAATGTGCAACCCAAATGTTAAATGGGAGTCAAACCATATGCCCAAATACTTGAAACTAGTAACAGGGGCTAGGATGGTATTAGCATTGGTTCTGCTCTGGAGCTCAGTCATTGGAAGCGTTAGAAATTTAGCCTTGGTCCCAAATACCATTGTTACAGTCTTGTCTGTGTATAATAACAGTTTCTTTTGGGAAATCCAATTTTCAAGTTTCAAAATGTCAGATTGATGTATGTGTCCAAGGTCAGAGATGTTAGGGATGTGTGCATATAAAATTGTGTTATCTGCATACATGTGTATTGAGTCTCTATTACAAGCTGTAGGAAGATCATTGATGAACACTGAGAAGAGTAGGGGCCCCAGAACAGAGCCTTGCGGGACACCACAGGTGATATCCAAAGGGTTGGAGTTAGTACCCAAGATAGACACATGTTGGGATCTACTTGATGGGTAGGAATTAAACCAGTTTAAAGCATGCTTCCCTATTCCAGAGCACTGGAGTTTGTTAAGCAAGGTAACATATCAGAGAGCTTTTCATTATTGTTACTGGTACATACTATTACAGTGGAACTGGACTTTAAAAGTTGATGTCAGCAATTACTCTGGTTTCTCCTTCAACCCTGCAACTGCCAGTGGGTGCTCAGATTGCATCTTATCCACACTTTGCACTGGAGAAGCAACAATGCGGAGAAAATGTGACGATTCTGTATCTTCTGCCGGATCCACTCTGGCCTGTCCTGTGGATCCCTGATGAGTACAGACCTGGAGGTTAGGCTGACATTCAGCTGGACATTCCCTGCAACGTGCTCAGTGAGAGTTAATGCAGCTCCATGTTTCCCATTTATATGTGTGTCATTTTATTTATATTGCACCAACAGTGGGTCAGGGAGGTGAAAGGTGTTTGGAGTCAGTACTATAGGTGTAAATAATTAAATGAGATGCTGCTTTCAAGAGGTGAATTGTAAGCTGGAAGATACAAATCAAAAGGGTTAGAAGACATGAGAGGGCCGTAGAGGTAAAAGGAGCAGAGATGAGACATCCTTTGGTCGAACCGAAAAGAGCCGAGTAGTTGTGTAATGAGGAATTAGAATACAGATTATAAGGAGGTGCAGAGGCATGTAGAGCTTTAAATGAAAGAAAGATTTTGTGATTTATTAGGATATTAATACGAAGCCAGAAGAGAAATTTCAGGCGATAAGAAGCAGATACAAGTTTAAAAGTGCAGGAGTTGATTCAAGCAGCAGCATTTTGAATAGATTGTAATGTAGAGGTGTGAGGCAGTTACAGTACTATAATGTTGCAGTAATAGATACAGTTAAAACCAGAGACAGAACATGAAACACAGACAGAGCTCAGTGCACATCCAATGAAACTTATACACGGTACAGTGCCTAAATATATATGTATATATATCTTTTGAATAAAATGGTCTTTTAGTTTAACTCTTTGGCCAAAGTGTTGTAAGGCCTTGAGCCCCTACACGGCAGACCACATCTCAAGTGTACCTAACACTAATATAAATTCTTAATAACCTGTGCATTACCAGGAATAATGATTTATAATAAATCTGTCAAAATTAGTTGCATAGTTCTAAGTCTGATTGAAGCTCTTATTAACCTGGACATTACCAGGAAAATCACTCTTTATTAGATTTGTCACAATCAAACTGCAAGCAAGCAAGTTCCCCTGAGAGTGGGAGATGCAATGGAGTGAGCTTTTAACCATTTAAAAGTGGGAGGGGGTGAGCTTCAAACTAGGTAGGAGGAGCCACCCTCCAATCAGCTAAGACCAGCTGAACAAGAATTGTAAAACATACAGGACACCTACAAGCTCATATTGAACCCCCAAAATAACCACAACATATATAAGCATATAAGTGTCACAGAGGAGTGCTACTGAGCATGGCAATAAATTTAAAACCAGAGACAGAACATGAAACACAGACAGAGCTCAGTGCACATCCAATGAAACTTATACACGGTACAGTGCCTAAATATATATGTATAGATATCTTTTGAATAAAATGGTCTTTTAGTTTAACTATTTGTCCAAAGTGTTGTAAGCCCTTGAGCCCCTACACAGCAGACCACATGATACAGGACAGAACGAGCGCATGCATTGGTGTTTTACTTAGTGGAACATAGGGACGTATCTTTGCAGTGTTGCTGAGAAAGAAACCTCAAGATTTAGCAACATCATTTATAGGAAGGTAGAAAGATATTAATTTGTAATATAACTCTCTGCATCATACTTGAGGTGCATGGTAGTTGTGTTGTCTGTAGTTTGGAATGGAACAATGGGACCTGGTTTGGATGTGAGTGTGAGAAGCTCCGTCTTGGACATATGAAGTTTGAAATGACAAAGGGCCATCGAGGCAGACATTGCTGATGGCCAATCTGTGATTTGTGACTGCACTGCAGGAGTACGGTCAGGTGCAGATATATATGGTCAGGCCTGGAAAATGTTGACCCACCTACACGGGTTCACGGCAGGAGATCACTCATTCACCACTTGGACTGTTGCAGGAAAGTCTTTAGAAGCAGAGCTGTCAATCACCAATCTGCCTCGCAAAGTCGTGCCCCATAATGCCCTGCACGGCTCTGCTTCTGAAGACTTTTTGCAGCAGCCACAGTCTTGTGAGCTCCACATGTCTGTCTTCCTCCACCACCAGTTTTTCCAGATCTGAATATAGTTGCAAGTAAGCAGCATAGAGAGGATGATTAAAGCCATAGGAGTAATGAGGTCAGCCAGCGAGAATGTATATAGAGGGAATAGTGGGGGACCTTAAACAGAGACTTGAGGTACAGCAGAGAGATCCATAGAGGTACAGGAGGAATCAGCAAAAGTGACACTGAACAAGCGGTGAGAGATACTGTAGGAGGAAAACCAGGAGAGGGCCACGGATGCCAAGGGAGGGAAGAATTGGCAGGAGAATGGACTGGTCCACAGTATTCAAAGCAAAGGAGAATTCAGGAAGAATCAGATTGGAGTAGTTTCCTTGATTTGGCAATATGGAGGTCATTAACTACTTTGGTGAATGCGCTTGAGTTCCAGAAGTTTAGAGGCAAAAGGCTAGAGAGACAGGGCAATAGTTAGTAGGAGTGGTTGGGTCAAGGGTGGTATTCTTGATAATAGGCTGGAAAAATGAAGGAGCAAAGAGAGGAGTGCATGATATGAGCAGGGCCGCCAACAGAAATCATGGGGCCCGGGACAAATGAAAGGAGCAGCCCCCCCCCAACCCATAGCGCACCCCCCTCCCCCCCGAACCCATAGCGCACCTACCACAAAAAAATATCTTGTAGCGCGCAACTTTTACTTAACTGTTTTCTTATTGTGATACAGAAAAAAACATTACAATGCAACCTGTTTATTTTTATATTTTCAACAAAAGACATGTGACTGCCTGCCTGGGTAAGTGGGTGGGTGAATGACAGTGACTGGGTGGGTGAATGACAGTAGAATGACGGTGGGTGGGTGAGTGGGTGGGTGGGTGAATGACGGTGAGTGGCTGGGTGAATGACGGTGGCTGGGTGAATGACGGTGGCTGGGTGAATGACGGTGGCTGGGTGAATGACGGTGGCTGGGTGAATGACCTGGGTGAATGACAGTGTGTTGAATGACGGTGGGTGGGTAGGTGGGTGAATGACAGTGGGTGGGTGGGTGAATGACAGTGGGTGGTTGGGTGGGTGAATGACAGTGGGTGGGTGGGTGAATGACGGTTGGGTGAATGACGGTGGGTGGGTGAATGACGGTTGAATGACGGTGGGTGGTTGGATGGGTGAATGACGGTGGGTGGGTTGGACGGTTGAATGACGGTGAGTGACGATGGGTGGGTGAATGACGGTGGGTGGGTGGATGGGTTGAATGACAGTGGGTGGGTGAATGACGGTGGGTGGGTGAATGACGATGGGTGGGTGAATGAATGACGATGGGTGGGTGGGTGAATGACAGTGGGTTGAATGACAGTTGGTTGGTGTGTGGGTGGGACGGTTTGAATGATAGTTGGGTGAATGACGGTTGGGTGAATGACGACGGGTGGGTGACAGTGAATGACGGTGGGTGGGAGACAGTGAATGACGGTGGGTGAGTGACTGGGTGGGTGGGTGGGTGAGTGACTGGGTGGGTGGGTGAGTGACTGGGTGGGTGGGTGAGCGAGTGACCTTGAGCGAGTGACTGGGTGGGTGAGCGAGTGACTGGGTGGGTGAGTGAGTGACTCGGTGGGTGAGTGAGCGAGTGACTGGGTGGGTGAGTGAGCGAGTGACTGGGTAGGTGAGTGAGCGAGTGACTGGGTGGGTGAGTGAGCGAGTGGGTGGGTGACTGGGTGACTGGGTGGGTGACGGTCACTGGGTGGGTGGGTGACGGTGACTGGGTGGGTGACGGTGACTGGGTGGGTGACGACGATGACTGGGTGGGTGACGGTGACTGGGGTGGGTGACGGTGACTGAGTGGGTGGGTGACAGTGACTGAGTGGGTGGGTGACAGTGACTGGGTAGGTGGGTGACAGTGACTGGGTGGGTGGGTGACTTACCTTGACCGGTGGGTGCTGCTTCCTTGCCGCCAGACGCTTCCTCCTATTGCCCCCGATATCACCGGCAGCTGCCAGGGGCGGTAGGGGGGCGCGGGAGGTGGGCGGCTGGGAGGGGGGGGGTGTTCGAGGCGGGCTAGGGCAGGAGGCGCGCGAGGGGGAAGCTGAGTTGACCCTTCCCCCTCCGTATCAAGTTGGGGGGGGGCTGGTTTGCGTGTGCGGGGGTTGTGCGCGTGCGCGGCGATTCCCCCTCCGTCCAACGTGGGCAGCGGGGGGGCTGGGTTGCGCGCGCGGGGCCTGTCTTGGCACTTTCCCCTCCGTCCCACGTGGGGAGCAGGGGGGGAGGGCTGGGTTGCGCACGTGGGGCCTGTCTTGGCGCTTTCCCCTCCGTCCCACTTGGGGAGCGGGGGGGAGGGCTGGGTTGCGTGCACGGGGCCTGTCTTGGCGCTTCCCCCTCCTTCCCATGTGGGGAGCGGGGGAACGGGGAGCGGGCCCACAGGCAGCAGGCAGGACACCCTGCTTGCCCTGCGCATGCGCGGGGACCACGAGAATCGCCGGCTTGTTTTTTTTTTTTTAATGTAATTAACTGGCGCCCGGCCGAGCAGGGGGCCCGGGTGGCCGGGCCCCCCTGACTCACGGGGCCCGGGACGCCAGTACCCTTTGTCCCCCCCTGTTGGCGGCCCTGGATGTGAGTGAGAATGGGGGCATGGGTAGAAGCGACAGATTTAAGAAGATGGGAGGGAATGGGGTGGGGGTTGAGAAGAAGAGCAACTGAGACAATTCTGCCTCTGTGACTGGAGAAAAAGAGTCAAAGGAAGGAGAGATGTGTATGGGACAGAGAGGATTGCTCTGTGGATAGCTTCCCACTTACAATACTGTGTAAAGATCTCCTCAATAAAGTATTTTCATAAAAATATGGAGGTTTAAGCTCCTTTTCCCCATTTAAAACCTGGCACTGTTGTTGGTTTTCTTGTGGAGAAACTACAGTAATCAATGCAAATCAGAAACAAAACCTGCAAATGAATACAAACAATACATGTTTTAACTTCCCTGCTGGTTCTTTGCTGGTTATTTTCTCTCTGGTATAAATCGAGGTTACAGTAAGATCATACGGGGTTGTTCTCTTTTTTCCGAGCTGTATTTTTAGGTGAAGTGTTTTGAGCCGTAAAACATTGCGCTCAGCTTCACGGGCACAATGTTACATGGCCCTGATGGGAGCAGGCTCAAATTGCCATTTCTTTATAAGAAAACAACCTGCTATTAGGTGCTATATCTGGCATGTAGAACAAGGCGAAACATGTGCATTCATAATATAATGTGGGCTTTTATAGTCCTCAAGGGCCACCAACAGGCCAGGTATTAGGGATACCCCTGCTTCAGCACAAGCGGTGCAGTCATAACTGAGCCACTGATTGAGCCACCTGTGCTGAAGCGGGTATATCCTGAAAACCTGACCTGTTGGTGGCCCTTGAGGACTGGAGTTGGCCACTCCTGTCTCAGAGGGTATCAGCAGCCACACCTCCTCTTCAAGCCAAACCCCGGCCTCCTGCACTAAACAACTTGTACAGCTAAACACGGAGCCAGCACCCCATTCAGGAACAGTTCTTTCATCCTTCAGTACTCCAAGTAAAGGTGCCGTTCCACCAAATATACATATAAAAGCTGTAGTAACCTGACACTTTATCTACTTTATTATTATTATTATTATTTTTTTAAAGGATCAAATACCGAACTATGAAACGCAGAATAACAAATATCACCGAGCTCCTACTTAACACTATTCTGTGTCTTCCCGTTCTTAAAATACTGTAAGCATAGAATAAAATAGGGGTTAAGTATATTATTGTGGTGGGAGGAAATGGCAGCTATTTTGAAAGTGGTCAGATACATACAACCTGACACTCTTTCACCAGTGATGCATAGTCAACATAAAAGGATAAAATTCTGCTGGAAAGCATCTAAATAAAGGACGTAAGAAGTAAAATAGTCATTTTTAAAGTCATCTAAAAAAAAGTGACCATTGAAGGCCTGTGCCAATAATAGTTAGAAGTAATGTCTGTTTTGTCAGGAACATCTTTGTATACAGTAGGTGCTTGTAGCAGGGTCAACCCTGTTGGCAAAAGCCTGGGACTATTTGTGCAGCTAGTAGTTCACTCCTCCCTACAGGGGACAGGAGCATTAATCAGCCACCTTGGCTGGAGCCTTCAAAATGAAGCAACCTGCAGTGCGTGTGCTGGCTGTTCCAGGTCTGCAGACGGACACTGACTCTGCGGTCATGGAGTCCTGTGGTGTGTTTGTCTGCTCTTACGCTGCTACGTCTTTCTATTGCTGTTGATCTGCTACCTTTTGAACTTTGGCTGTGACGCGCTATACGAGTTACTGCTGAACTTTTGGTTGAAGAAAACCGTGATTTTTGGTTCTGAAAGCTTCAGACAAATAAACGTAGGCTTGTGTGTTTAGCCGAACGCACCTCTGCCGGTGTCTCCTACAGCAGGGGGGCTCAACTCCAGTTCTCAAGCCCCCCCACAGGTCAGGTTTTCAGGACATCCCTGCTTAAGCCCAAGTAGCTCAGTCAGAGGCTCAGTCTATGATTTAGCCACCTGTGCTGAAGCAGGGACATCCTGAAACCTTGACCTGTTGGGGGGAACTTCAGGACTGGAGTTGAGCCCCCCTGTCCTACAGTGCTAATCAATGCATTGGTTATTCCAGGCTAATTAAAACAATTATTCTAATGGTGTGCCTACAACTAGCATATGTTGTCACTTAAGTTATTGATGAATATTTGTAGTAGGTGCAAATAGTTGATTTTTTTTGTTGCTTTCAGCTTTTAGTGAGACACGGAAGTGACTTATTTGCGGAGAATGACAATAAGGACACCCCCTGTGACTTTGCCGAGAAGCAGCGTCACAAAGAGCTGGCTCTCAAGTTGGAATCGCAGATGGTCTTCTCCCGGGACCCCGAGGCAGATGACATCGAAGCGGAGTACGCTGCATTAGACAAACGAGAGGTACTGTATGCTTCGTCTTCTGCAGTGATCAGATAGTGCCTGTCAGGACAGATGCCATCCTTACACCTGAATCTGTCACCAATTACAAGGGATTATGAAAGGGTCCCGGCAGCAAATCTAGTCTCATGGTGGGAAAAAGGAGGCCTGATTTATTCATTGAAAAAGTATATTGCTGGAAAACACTAAACAACTAATGTAAAGCGTTGATAAGACATACGCACACGCACACACGCACACACATACACATATACACACACACTCATACATATACACACACACACACACACACATACCCACTCATATACACACACACACATACCCACTCATATATACACACACACATACCCACTCATACATATACACACACCCACTCATACATATACACACACCCACTCACACACACATACATACATATATACACACACAAACATACATATATACACACACAAACACACTCCATCTATAAATATAACACTGTTCAATAACTACGGGCGTTACTATTACTGTTAGAATTCCCATTTCTTCCTATAGATTTGTTCCCCCTGTGACAGATGTGATGTACCAATTGTGCCGCCTCGGGAGTTTCATTAGTAGATCATACTATTACTTTTTTTGTGTGACTTGTCCTGAAAAGATATTAAACGGGAGCCAGTGGTAGTTACATGGGCCGGTTTATTGCATACACACTGTATTTTGACGCGCTACCTTTCTCGCGGAGCATACAGTATAGCACTGGCTGAGGATGTCGGTGAGGATAAAGTTCCCAGCAGACATGTCTGTGTAGGGGCCGCCCTCTCCTACCACGCTGCCTGGTGCTGTGTGACTGCTCAAACATCTGTCCTTTTAAATGAGGTTCAACGTACGGGCCTCGCTGTCCTTATGTAATGTGACATTCAAAGATGACTTCTTTTCGAAGCCTTAATAGAAACTGTAAACAAAGCAACAGACTCTTTCTAAACATGAATCATTTATGAAGTGTCCTAGAAAAAAATGTGCTTGCAAAGAGCTGGTGTCAGGGATTATGTTTTAACGGTCTTCAGCACAGAACATTTCCACCTTAAAGCTGCAGAGCAAGCAATATCCTACATGTGTGTTTTTGTAATAAATCAGTACTATGAGAAAATAATTGTAGCATTTTTTTAAAAACAACTCTAAATGACATTTGTAATGTATTATAATGTAACAAGCATTTTTGTTTCTATAGCAACCATTTACAAAGTCACATCCCCTTCCTCTTCTGAAACAGGCTCTGGCACACCCCTTTTTGAGCCCAGCCCTCTCTCTAGCAGAGCACCTATTGTATCTAGTGCCTGCCTGGTCACATGATCTTCCACACAGAACTTTGCATCTTTGGTTCTCTTCTGCTGCCCTGACAGCCGTTTAGTGAACCCCAGAGCCGAATCTTGGCTGATCGATCACAGGTGAATGGATAGATCGGCAAGTTGGCTAATTACTTATCATTGTGTGAATTTTATTGATGCACATATTAAAGGGGAAAAAATGAAATAAAATACAAAAACGGCAGCTTGGACTGCTGCTTTAAAAGGCTTTTTGCTTTACAAAGAAGCTGGAATGTAGTTGATCTGTATCTTCCTTTATGGCCTTTTTTATTTACCCTTTCAGCACTGGAAGAGCTTGCAACAAATTGCAGGGCTTTCCGGCAAACAATTGGTTAAACAGTATACTGAGCGCTTCCCCAGGGTACTGTGCCAGTACTGTGCTCTCTCTCCTGTGTAGAGATGTGTGAATTTCTTCACTTTTGCTTTGTGGTTTTCTTTCCGCATTTTTGCACAAGTTCACAATGTACCATTTTCACCAAACTACTGAGAAATGTCAAGACTTTTGCCAGATCTTTGACACCCAAAAAAGGTATATAAAAGCCATGTGACCTAAGATCACCTGAACCCAGGTGTATATAAGATCACGTGACACCAGGTATATAAGATCACGTGACACCAGGTATATAAGATCACGTGACACCAGGTATATAAGATCACGTGACACCAGGTATATAAGATCACGTGACCCCAGTTGTACGAATGTCTTCAAATTTGCTTTTTTTATCCGGTTGGCAAACTTGTGCTAACATTGTGCACATTTACACTCCTATGGCAGTTGGTGTGTCTCACTCGCATTGTAAAAACAAAGACCTGCTTACAGTGGATTTGTACATAAAACTAAACTGAATCTGACAAATGTATATAAACAGTCCGATACGATCCACTAATCTGAGCGCAGCATGTAGCAGCAAAATATGCCATTTTATTTGGTGCAAACACTGGTCTGTCTTTTTATCCAACTTAAAGCCCGTCTTGAATATGTCTGGTGAGATGGCGTTTATAATGCATTGTTGAGTCATTCGGCAACACAGGGGTTAATGAGCATGCTTACTTTGCAATGTGTTTCTGGCCTATGTGGCTGTGAATGGGTTAATGAAGCAGAGTATTGCATTGCAAGAAATATCTTCAATATCAGCAGAGCAGTTAATGGCCATCATTTCTTTGCAATGTGTTGCTTGCTTCAGCGACATCAAATGTGCTAACGGAGCAGTCCCTCCAAGAACCTAACGGGAACTGAGGGCAGTGGCATGTGTTAATAGGTTCAATGTAGCTGATTGACGCTTTGAAGAGGCAATCCAATAAACCGTTTACAGCCTTTGGTTACCTTTATTGAAAACTAATTACCTAAGCTGTCGATCTATTCGTTCTCCCATAATCGATGAGCAAAGATCCTGCTTCCCAGGGTGCACTAAATGGCTGCCTTTCAGTTTCAATCAATCCTTCAGTCAGTGTATCTCAGCAGCTACAATGTATCCTTATATTACTATGGTAACGTTATCTATTGTTAGTTTGCAGCTCCAACTGCTGGGAATATTAGCAACAAATTATCCCAAACAGGAAAGTGTTGCAAAGATCTTGCACTGCTGGGGAGGTGGGCTAAAGCCAGCTATAGGAATAACATGATGCTCAGTATATTAAAACTATTAAAAATGTCATTAAGAGTTGAATAAAAAAATGTAGTAAGTATTATCTAATACTACAGCACTTTATTTTAAAAAACACACGTAGGATATTGCATGAATTGCTCCTCCCAAGATATGTTTTGAATATATTCATGGTAAGGATAAACTTTGGAAGTTTTTTACAGCCCTTAGCGAACTTCTTTTGTGAAGACTGTCAGTCCTCAGAAGGTAAATTGACTTTGTTTGCAAAGTAATTATGCCGGCATTAGTCAACCGATAAACATAATTAGCTGATCTGTTTGAATTCGGCATATTCGGACAGAAAATTAAACCATATTTTTTCAAAGGATACAAAATAAGTAAAATGTTACATTAAGGCGGATTAAATGTTTCCATGGAAACCAATCACATTGATAAATTGTTTAAATAATGTCTGGGACGCCATATTTAAAATGCCCAGAAATGTCTTATTGGTTCTTGACCGCTCCGACGTGTGTAATGCAGCCGCGTTCTCCAACACGGAGGTTCCAGTACATGTAATGCGTTGCCTCTTTCTTCCATTTGAAGCCATATGAAGGACTGCGCCCCCAGGACCTGCGGCGCCTGAAAGACATGCTGATCGTGGAGACCGCGGACATGCTGCAGGCCCCGCTTTTCACTGCAGAGGCTTTGCTCCGGGCACATGGTAATTACACCAGAGGAAGTGATTTTGACATAATGCCTAGTAATGTAATGACATCAGGGAGTGCTGTGAAGAGATGAGGATGAGGATGAGGATGAGGATGATGGTCCTTTGTACAGACTGCTATAGTACATGGACACCGTTGATTCATTTAGTGCTGCTGTAATATGCAATGTGTGGCTCATTTTCTGCCAGCGGTAGAAGCGGTTTTAACACATATAAGTGATTCTGTGCCTGATATAAGCACAGTCTGCATTTGTGGTAAAGCTCTTTGGAGGATGTTATTTTAGAACCGTCGGCAATAATAAAAATTGGAAGGGAAAAGGTTCTCTAAAGATAAAGGGGAATTTGTCGTAACATTTTCTTAGTAATCTGGGTACAAAAAAAATGAAAACTAGTGGTACAGCTCAACCCCGTTATAACGCGAATCCACTTATTACGCGATGCAAGCGCGGCTCTCAATTTTCTTATTTATGAATACTTTACAACACTATTATTGGTATCTTAAATACTTTATTGTACAACGCATAGAATTGTACATTATTTCTAACGCGATCCGTTTATTACGCGATGTGATTCTTTGGACCCCAAGCACAGCGTTATAAGGGGGTTGAGATGTACTTTGCCCCCCGTAATACCATCACACTTTGGGGGCACTATAACAGCTCGAGGGAAAACTTCTGCGAGTTGCAGCGAATGGTTCTTAGGATAGTATTATTAGTACGATATTTGTATGGCGCCGACATATTCCGCAGCGCAGTGCAATGTGGCAGGGAGGGCAATAACATTGTATGATAAGAGTATATATATGTGTTAATACAAACAGATTAACAGATTACAGGAAGGCGGTCCCTGCCCCGAGGAGTTTACACTCCACCATTAACAAACGACTTCACTTTCTAGCAGGACTTGCTCAGAGCTTTTGAAGAAAACACTGGGGAGTGAAGTCCTCTGACACACATTGACAGTCTTGTTTGTTTTTTATTTAATTTTTTTCATTTAAAAGAAGAAGAAAAAAAATATGCATCTAATCCAAGGATGGAAAATTCCTAAAATTCTTCCGTGGCCCCCGTGCTGTGCGCAGTGATGCCTGACCTGCTTGACAAGTCAAGTCACCGGTGCTCAGTAGTGGGGGGGGGGGGGATGCTAGTCAAAGCTGAGGTGTGTGTCTGTGAGTCAGTGAGGAGAGCGGGGGTGGGGGATCGGTGTGGGGATAGTTGAAGGGGCGGGGCTAGTCGTAGCTGAGAGACTGTGTGTGTGTGTGTGTGTGTGTGTGTGTGTGTGTGTGTGTGTGTGTGTAAGAGAGTGTCGTCAATGTGGGTCAGCGGGGGGATCGGATAGCAGGTTACAGAGGGGAGCGCTAGTCGAATCTGATAGCACACACTGTGTGTGTGTGTGTGTGTCTCTCTCTCTCTATATAAAAGGTACACGTGACATAGGCATAATGACACAGAGCTGACGATGGGTGGGGCAGCGTGTCACCAGAACGTCGGTCCGCTGCCTCCCCCCCCCAAAAAAAAATATTGACCATTTCTGGAAATATAAACACTGTATGATAGGTCAGTGCTCAGTACTGCTTTATATTTCAGCATGCTGACTTTAACATTATTGCCCACATAAAGCCACAATTCTTGCCAACTTAAAAAAAAGGCAGTGTTGGAAGCCTCTTCTGAACTTCGTTCTGCTGAAGGATTTTTAGGGACATTCCCTCGAACAGCGAGAGAAACTTGTCATGGAAGCGTTTGGCTAATTTTATATGATTGTGCATCACGAGGGGTTTATTTAGTATCGGTTTTTGCTGTTTCTTATAATAATAACTTTATTTCATATTGAGCTTTATTTCAATAGAACTCATCGCGTCACAATGACAGTATAGCGCGCGGGACGCAGCACACTGGAATTTTACACACAGTCCCTGCCCAGATGAGCTTACAATCCATGTTTTGATGCCTGAGGGAGATAAAGTGACTTGCGCAAGGTCACAAGGAGCCGACACTGGGAATTGAACCAGGTTCCCCTGCGTCAATCTCAGTGTCCAGAGTCAGAGTCTTTACTCACTGAGCCGCTCCTTCTCCCTGGATAAGGGGGGCTTTGCCTTCATGTAATCATGCTGTGTACTGCAGAGGAGCATGGAAACTCATTGGCTAGAGTTTCATTATTTGTTGGGAGCAGATGCCACTTTTCCCCCTCACCGTAACTTGTTTGGTTTCTAGAAGAGGTAATACAAAGTGACCGTGTATAGTTTGGAGGGCATTTAGGACAGCCAGGCAAAACAAATTGTATCATTGTTATCTAAATAGAAATAAAGTGCCAAAAATGTCACACATACAACTGAATATTGAATGCGTTTGAAGCTGCTAGCTTTGCTGTTGGTTTAGTGTTGTAGGTGTATATACACTGCGAGGCTAGAGCAGTCTGAGGGGTTTGAATGCAGCCGCTGTGAGGCACATATCTGTAGTCGTGGGCAATACCAACATTTATCGCACGATAATGCTATGAAGGACATGATCGTGATGAGATTTAGCTCAGTGGGAAGCAAGACGGCATTAACTGTTTAAAATAAAAGTTTGTTCACATTAAATGTCCCCCAAAAATTAATTTAGACCCCATTTAGGGAGAGAAGCAATAACTTCTCATATGGGATATCGCACCACAGTCCAGCCGTGATTCACTAACCACCCCGGGATTGCGGTGCGATAACCCAGATCGGAGAGTCGTGAATCCTGGCGAGAGTTTTAACAGGAAATATATATATATATATATATATATATATATATATATATGACTAAAACATCTTTGCTTCCTCCTATGCCTCCTGTTTTTCATTATCGCAATATCACTGTCATATTGGTATATTGTCCAACTGTTCATCTTTGGCTTTAAGGTTAAGGTTGAGCAGATTAGCTGGAAGCGGACGCATTGTTATTGAGATGGAGCACTGTACTGCACAGAGTAATAAAGTTGATGTACACGGTACAGGGATATCTTCCAGCATCTGGTGTGCAGCAGCAGAGACGGGAGGGTGAGTCAGCCTTGCTTCATGGAGGCCCATCTCTAGACCTCGCCTTTAGTGATGTTGCTGCAACCCAGAAACACTATCGGTCACTTCTCAACGCCTGGACGTCTGAATAGTGCAAGTCATTAGTGCAGGGATTGTGTCTGGAGCCCTCTCAATACAGGCACAATGCCACAGGAATGGAATGCGACTGCAGGATAATTGTTTCCTGCTGTAATACAGAAGCCAGTGATTTATAGGAGACGCTTCTGAAGGCGAGATCTTGCTTTGGAAAGCAGGGTCGCTTATTGCCCTTTCTACTCTGACATTGCTGAGCTGATTGGATACAAATTAAAACGCCACAACATCATTCAATTAAGTTTTATTAAACTGCGTCTTGCAGCATAATGTAAACAATAGAGGGGCATTAGTCGGGTGGAGAAAGGATGCAAGATGTTTCTGCCCCCTCTAATAATGAGGGGAATGCATATAAACTCGAGCATATCTCAGGGACACATGACATTTTAATTTAAAAAAATCCAGAATTCCTTTGAAGCTTATGGTGCCGCTAATAATGAAAGTGACTGAGACTGCGTTCCAGTGACTGAGACTGCCTTCCAGTGACTGAGACTGCCTTCCAGTGACTGAGACTGCCTTCCAGTGACTGAGACTGCCTGCCAGTGACTGAGACTGCCTGCCAGTGACTGAGACTGCCTGCCAGTGACTGAGACTGCCTGCCAGTGACTGAGACTGCCTGCCAGTGACTGAGACTGCGTTCCAGTGACTGAGACTGCCTTCCAGTGACTGAGACTGCCTTCCAGTGACTGAGACTGCGTTCCAGTGACTGAGACTGCCTTCCAGTGACTGAGACTGCCTTCCAGTGACTGAGACTGCCTTCCAGTGACTGAGACTGCCTGCCAGTGACTGAGACTGCCTGCCAGTGACTGAGACTGCCTGCCAGTGACTGAGACTGCCTGCCAGTGACTGAGACTGCCTGCCAGTGACTGAGACTGCCTGCCAGTGACTGAGACTGCCTTCCAGTGACTGAGACTGCCTGCCAGTGACTGAGACTGCCTGCCAGTGACTGGCCCTTTGTTTCTACTTTTTAGAGGTAAGATTCCCAACATGTGCTACTCCAGGTCTTTTGAAAGTCATAATCCAAAGTGTTGTTACTTCTACTATGAGACGAAGAGAAATCAAGCACGACATTCACACAGTGTGCGATTCTAAAGTTTTAACTGCTATGATTATTTAAAATAAAGTACACACAGAAATGATGTTGATATAAAAACACTAAAGCAAAATACGAAGTGTGTCTGAAGTTAAAAAAGCAAAACAAAACTTCACAAAGGTCACATTAAAAAAAAGTCCAATGTGAGACTGCACCTCCTCCCACCTCAGTTTCTGTGTGATATGACACTAATGATATATTATAGTGCAGTATGTGTATACATGTATACTCGTTTGCTTGTCTGCTGTCTCTCGCCCTCCTTTCATGGTATGGAAAGTGTACATTTGGAAAGGTGGCACAAAACAGATTACAATTGAAACAGCGCTGAGTTTAACGCAGTAAATATGTACATAGTGTGTGCAGCACAGCGTGCTTATTCTGGGCACTTTTTTACATGTTGCTGGGTGTGCTACTGCGCTGTAGGAGATGTGCGCAGAGAGTGAAACACCGGAGACGGTTTTAGGGGGAAATAAACGTAGGCTTTATTATCCAGGAGCTTTAAACAGAAAACGGCTTCATGTCGGCAAACACAGAACAGAAAACAACAACCATTCCTAACCCCATGTAGGGGATTCGCTAACATTCAGCAGTCGCTATCTGGGGGCTAGGCCTCTTGCCAACCTTTGACACAAGTCCCAAAGAGAGGTGGAGCGTATCGTGCCAACAAGTACATCAGTCCAGGGTCTGTTGTGGTGTCTGTGGGGGTTTCCTCTGGTGGGTTCCAGGGACAGAGTCTGCCTGGAACAGAGTTTCTCTTCCACTGGGATCTCTCTAGCAGCACACACTCTTTTGTGCTAGAGATCCCACGCAAGATTGGTGAGCATGGGGTAGACTGGTCAACTTACTCCTGCTGAAATGAACCAGCTCCCTGCTGGACTCATCAGCAAAGATAGGCTTTATACAGGCGAAAGGCCCTGTTACATGCAGGAATAAATTATTTGGAAGCAAAGCATTCTGCATTATTTGTGATCAATTTATTTTGCTTCTGCAAGTTCAGTTCAAAGAAAACCAATTAGTCCCTAAAATTGAATACATTATGTGAGCAATAATACATTGCACATAAAAAGCATGTTTCCTTTTTGTGAGCAGCATTTTTACATTAACACCCATGAAAAATACAGTTAAACTTTAACAGCCACTAGTTATGGGGAACAAAATTACAGACACGATAGTTTTAATGAGAAATGTGTGTGTGTGTGTGTGTGTGTGTGTGTGTGTGTGTGTGTGTGTGTGTGTGTGTGTGTGTGTGTGTGTGTGTGTGTGTGTGTGTGTGTGTGTGTGTGTGTGTGTGTGTGTGTGTGTGTGGTTTTTTTTTTCATGGGACCTCTTTGTAGACTGGGCTTGGCACCTTATTTTTATGGGAGCTCGATTGTGCGCAATAAAGGGCAAATCTCTTAAGCCCTTGCTGCTTGGTAATAAGAAGGGTTGCAGTGTTCTGTCCTCATCCGATTACAGATGCAAAGCAGTCTAGCAAAAGTGCGTGGACAAAGTTGGTGTAGGCAGGGTGATGTACCTGATGTTCCAGTTAATAAAAAAAATAAAATCGTAATGAAATAAATGTCCCCCTAAGTAATGGACAGGCACGTAACATTAACCCACCGCGCCTGCTCTTCTGTTTCATCTTTTTAGTGGCCTTCTTTTCTCTGTTGCCCTTTGCCCTGCTTTTAGGCTCTAACGGTCTACGGCTTTCTTCTCTCCTCCTCAATCTCCCTCTGTGCAATCTTCTCTAAATCCCCCTCTCTTATTTTCCAAACCACTTCCCTCTGTTTGTCATCTTCTCTAATGCCACTTTGCCCCCTCTTCTGTCATCTTCTCTAATGCCACTTTGCCCCCTCTTCTGTCATCTTCTCTAATGCCACTTTGCCCCCTCTTCTGTCATCTTCTACCATTCCCCTTTTGTTCTTTAATACTTTTCCTTTTATCATCTTCTACATCATCTTTTCTGTAATGTTGTTATCTCGTCCTTGACCATCTTCTCTAATGCCCAGGCCTGTCTCATTGACTGCATCCTCCTGTAATCTTCCTCCCTAATCGTTTATTTGCAGGGGGGGCGGGTTGCCCGCTTTCTTTTTACCATTTCTCAAAGTTGCCCAAAAATGAACATATGTTCTTATCCTGCCTCCCTTGTCCTTGGGAATAGGAAACAGCTATGTTTTTTCCCCACTAAAATTATGACTAATGGTTTAAAAAGATTGTTTTATTTTTTTTGAGTGTCTCAAGATGTCCTCGTGACCTGAAACTGTTTTGATGACTTTACTGTTGCCCGTTAATTCAGTCACGTTAACGTTATTTTCTGCACAACATGTTTGACTCCATAATTTGCTTATGAGCTTCTTATGCCCCCAAATTCTACTGGTTCCTCCTGATTCTTACTTCAACACTCTCCGATACTCCTCTCTTATTCCCGATGAACAGTTGGCACTTGACAACCTAAATGTTTTTGGGGACTCCAGACCCCATTCGTTCTTTTGCTTGAAACTCTGCTGTGCTCGAATACTACATGTTCCTCCTGCTCCCCTGGTTCGTACACTGTAATTGGTTAATGATGGTAACTTTTCAAAGAGTACCCTGTTACTGTGGAATAAAGAACTGGCCTGAGTGGCCTACAAGACTTCTATTTACAAACAGCAGTTAATAAAGGTACAGAAGGTGTCTTAGAGTTACACTGCTTTGTAAATTTGGCCCTACATGGCCCATTCACTTGAATGGGTCTGTAAGGTATTTGCCCGCACGGAAGGGGTCTTATGTAGAGGCACTTCTTAGTATATATGGCCTATTATCTCTTGTTTCTATTGATATTATACTTTCTAAAGCTGTTACTCAAACCATAGCTTGAGAAATGTGGGGGTAGTTTACCCATAACATGTTTTAATGATTGTCTCTGAACTGCAGTTTAAAATCTCTCTGGAACTGTAAGGCATTATATTAATTGCAGTTATTATACGTACTATTTAGCCTGTCATCGAAAATTCTGTAATGATTAGTAGTCAATGTTGATCAATGTTATTAATAAGTATTCATGATGGCCGCTGGCACTCGCGCAGCCATCTGTCTATGGAGACATAGAATTGCTAACAGATGGCATAACATGTCAAATGGCGTGCCAAATCGAGTCAAATCTCGTTCATCGTTGATTGTTTTATTGACATTTCTTGGCCGACGAGATCATTTATTTTGCATGCTGAGAAGCTCATTTAGAAATTGCAGGCCGGTTGGACAAACTTGAATATAAGATGTTCATCTCCATTGCAACTTTCCTGGCAAAGTATTTTACACATAAATTACCCATAATCTATGGCTGCATCACTGTATGCGGTGTGATTACAGGATAAGGCAGGTTTAGGGACCAGTCTGGGGCATGTGAATATGGTCATTAGTGGGGTTTTATTTATCATTGCGGTACGTTATACTGGGGGGGGGGGGTTTGTCTTTTTTTTTTTTTAAACTCTCCAGAATTTATCAGTGGATCTGATTTGTAACTGTGACCAGCTTCATAATGCAGGGCCACTAACCCTCCTCACGCTTATAGTTGAGGTCAATATATATTATGGGTGTATTTAACAGACAATTAACAGTTACAGACGATTAAAATGTGAGACGGCTGAAGTCTTGAAAGAACTTAGGTTGGTGGTGGCTGTGAGAGTCTCGGGTAGATTGTTCCAGGTGTGAGGTGCACGGTAAGAGAAGGAGGAGCGGCCGGATACTTTGTTGAGACTTGGGACCGTGAACAGTCTTTTGGAGTCAGATCTCAGCTAAAGTGCTATGTGTGATAGGGGTGAGGAGTTTTTTCAGATAGGCGGCTAGCGTGTCCAGAAAGTATTTTAAGGCAAGACAGGAACATTTTCCTTTGCGCCTGGATTCAAGAGACAATCTAGTTCCTGGAGCATTTCGCAGTGATGTGTGTAGTGTTTATATAGAAAAACTGAGCATCGGCCACACAACCCACATTCTCCTTGCAAATGATAAACATTCGACTCAATCTGCCTTCTTATTCCCAGTATAATACAGCAGGAGAGACTTTTCTCCGTCTCAGAAGGAATAGCTTGATTGGTGTATAGTGATGGTTGGGTACAAGAAATCTTGGGTGGTGGTTTACAGTAGTCAAACCTTTTGTAGACCCAAGCAGTTGAACCAGTGACACTAAAATAACCATAGTGACCTCATTTGCAGTAATTGGATTGTGGCTTCTCCATCTTTAAAAATGCAGAGAATGGATTTTAGAGTCCACATTCAGCAAACCAAATGATGTAACCCAGTGATCTCAGAAGTTAGGCTCATCTAGCACTGAATAGTTTTAAGAGTTTCTTATTAGAAAAGTTATTTCCAGCCCTCTCCACAGGGAACGTCATCTACTGTATGCCAGGGGTGCTCAACTCCAGTCCTCAAGATTCTCCCCCTTTCCCCCCCCCCCCCCAACAGGTCAGGTTTTCAGGATATCCCTGCTTCAGCGCAGGTGGCTCAATCAGTCCCTGCTTCAGCACAGCAATCAGATTGAGCCATCTGTGCTGAAGCAGGGATGTGTTCTTGCTCACTCCCTGGTTATTCTGGCGCCCGGTGTAGAGCGTTGGAGAAACGCTGTATTAAAAGATTGATGTTTTTGCTAGGAATGTTTTTCCTCCGGTAATAATGCGTTCTGCCTCTGTGCAAGAGATAAACTGTCTAGTAATAATGTTACGGAAATAATGACATTAACCGGGAGCCGGCGGTGATTTTATTTCCCTCGTTGCCGTGTTCTCTTTTCTTGCCGTGAATGCCGCTCTCTTTTTCATGGTTGCCGGGAACAGCAGCTGTGGGCTGTAAAATTGGGCAGGACGTGAAGAGCAACTGATTGCTTTGTACTCTCTGCTTTATTTCCCCCCCGCCCCCCTTGCTTGGTACTGTATTCACACTACATTCATTACAACTGTAGGGTCATGTGCTCGGCATTATTGGGAAGCTGTACTTGGCAACGTCTAATACAGGGGTTGCCAACTTCCAGACCTCAATGGCCTCCAACTGGTCAGGTTTTCAGGATATCCCTGCGTCAGCTCAGTTGGCTCTGATTGAGCCATCTGTGCTGAAGCAGGGATATCCTGAAAATAGGAACTGTCGGTGGCCCTTGAGGACTGGAGTTGCCCACCCATGCTCTAGTATATTGACTCCTGCTGAGCATTACCACTTAGTTCAACAGCAGCCTCATGCATGGGTTCTCCTGAGAGGTGGACTGAATGAATGTTGGACATTTCTTCCTATTTCTGTTCTCCTAACCACAGTGTCTTCAGTGGGATACATATAGCAGCACATTGCTAAAAGTGGCCCAGTAAGCAACACTTTTGATTTTAGCTATAAATATGATTAGATTTTCTTTTTTGTGTAACACCAACCATGAATACATTAAGATACACACAAATGGATGTGATATACATGAGGCATACACGTGAACTCGGAAGAATGGAGTCATGGGGTCTTATTCAGCTGAAGCGACAGTGTGTACCATGTTGGGCCTAAAACGCACATTGACTTGAAAGGGAGTTTTCGGCGCCGATTACTGTACAATCAGTCCCTTGGAGATTATTATTTTCGACCCAAACAGCCGCTCTGAACACTATATAACAAAACATATGGATAACATGCTATTGGATAACATGACATAGGCAACCGAGAATAGCAAAATCCAGAGGACTTTTTAATATTACATTTCAGTTTTATTTTAGTCTCTTCTGTAGTTTTTTTGTCATTGATGAAACCGAGTTGGTTGTCTCCTGCCTGATGCGATGGATGTAGCCTGTCTTCTAGCTTATTGGCACTGCATCCCAGGTTTAATTGCAGAGTATTTCTAAGTTAATAATTGTTGTGTTGAACTTGAAGATGACTGTGACCTTGGTGTGTGTGTGTTTATTTATGTTTAAAAAAAAAAAAATCCATAATGCACGTGGATTTAAAACTCATCCTTAATCACTGACCTTGGGGCAGCCCTAGAAAACCTCCAGACTTCCGGAGAGATTTTAAATGTTAACGTTTTGTCGCCTTGGAGGTCACAATTTGCTGCTAGTACATAACCTTTTTAAAATGTTGCAATAAAGTTGGGGTGTGCTAATAACAGGATGATACTAATTGTCATAGACTGACCCAGACATTGTAGAAAAGAGACCTCTCCCCTTTTTGTTCCTTTTGTAAGTAATTCGGTATGTGAACAATTTTTTCCTGGAATCGCAGGATATTGTTGCAGTAACCCAAGGGTGGCCAAGTACTTCTTCCTTCTTTTTTTTTTCTTCTCTCAGGTGGGCCAATAAATGAGCACAAACTTTTTGGGTGGGCTGCTGTCATACTGCCGCCTACATCTGGTTTATATTAATAGCTAAATTAAATAACACCAAAAGTAAACAACACTAATAAAAACATTCAAATATTTTTCCGAACATTATTATTTAAAAAATATATATACAGCTTAACCCCGTTATAGCATGGTCCTCGGGGGCCACCTGCGACCACCGCGTTATAAACGGGGTCGCGAAAAAAAATGGCTGTCGAATTTTTTTATTTTTTTTTCTGGTTGTACCGTGTCCACCGGAGGGGGAAAGCTGAGAACTCTCCCAGCGTTCCCAGACCCGGTGGGGCAGCGGCAACAGCACGCAGCACTTACCCGGCATCTGGCAGCTCTTCTCCCTGTCTCTGCTTCCTGCTTCTGCTTCCGTCTTGCGAGAGCAAGCTCCCTTAAAGAGACAGTGTGTTTGTATTTGACTGTGTGTGCAGTGTGCTGTGAGTGAGTGCAGTGTGCTGTGAGTGAATGCAGTGTGCTGTGAGTGTGTGCTGTGAGTGTATGCAGTGTGCTGTGAGTGTGTGCTGTGAGTGTATGCAGTGTGCAGTGAGTGTGTGCAAAAAAAAAACTTAACTTTTTTTTTTTTTTTTAATTCGGGGTCCACGCCCAAACCACGTTATAGCGGATCGCGCTATAACGGGGTTGAGCTATATATATATATATATATATATATATATATATATATATATATATATATATATATATATATTTTTTTTTTTTTTTTTTTTAAATGTGTCAATGTGATTTGTGAACTTGCACTTCAGGTAACAGTGTCTCAGTATTAGGATTGATTTCCGAGGTGGATAACAGAAGCAGACGGCGCCCACATGACCGTCTGTCAATGCAGATCTGTACTTGGTTTTTAACAAAGTTCAGTTCACTGCTGAAAACTTCTGCTCATAAAACAAATACAGTACGGGGAAATAACTTGAATTTTAATTTCATTATGTAAATTGATTTTGATTGATTTGATTTTTTTTTTTTCCTTTTTGTTTTGTTTTGCTCCATCAGACGAGCCATTCCAAATAAAGGGGCCCCAGCCCACAGATTGGCCATCCCTGCTGTAGACCGTAATCCTTTAATCAATTCTCCTGTAACTGAGATTCGCCTTTGTTTTGCAGACTGGGACAGGGAGAAGTTGCTTGAAGCGTGGATGTGCAGCCCGGAGAACTGCTGCCAGCGTTCTGGTGTCCAGATGCCAACCCCACCGCCTAGCGGATATAATGCTTGGGACACACTGCCTTCCCCACGCACCCCTCGCACCACTCGGTCATCCGTCACTTCTCCTGATGAAATCAGCCTGTCACCAGGGGACATCGACACACCGCTGGTACGGGCGCATTATTTACCTTGAACTTTTTCTTTTAAAATGTATTCAATTCTTAATAATATAATGAACAACAATAATTATACCCCATACAGTTTCCTCAAAAATAACAATTCATAATTCAAATTTAGGTAGAGAAAGTGTTACTTGGAACAGCCATAAGACGTCAGGGATTCTTATTCTAACAAAGGTGCACGGTATAAACGAACTAATTGAATGTAAGAAATATGTTGCGTTTATTACAAATATATGTTGTGTTACTGAGCAAATGTTGCAACAGATTTGATTTATTCCATTCATTTCTCATGATTGCAAAGAGTTGAAACCAAATATGAATATTTGTCAATTACAACCATTTCTAGTTCTCTACAGATATCGGTGTAATGCTTTGAAAGTAAGTACAGTAAGTGCGCTTTCTCCAGACTTACGTCGCGCTCATGGTGACGGTGCAGGCAGGCGTGCGCGCGCTGTCGAGCGCACTCCTGCAGCCACAGCGATCTGTGCACTTGGCAGCAGGAGATTGGGGAGGGGATCGGAGGAGTGGCGAACGCGTCACGGAGCTGGTTGGCCCTCATTGGCTGAACCAGCTCACGTGACGCTGACATCACGCGACTGCAGCCTGGAAAGAGAAATGTACTTGTCTCTCCAAACTGCAGCAGCGACAACGACACGCTACATCGCTGCCAGTACTATGCTACCTTCAATAAGGTAGCATAGAAGAGTCCCGAACGTGCAAGCGCGGCCTTACTCTGTTTATAGAAAGGGCTTCTCCCTTATATCTACACCTGACCAACTCAGGATCTCAAGGGCCACCAACTGGTCAGGTTTTCAGGATAGCCCTGCTTCAGCACAGGTCTTGAGCCACCTGTGCTGTAGCAAGGACTGATTGAGCCACCTGTGCTGTAGAATGGATATCCTGAAAACCTGACCTGTTGGTGGCCCTGGAGGGCTGGAGCTGGGCCATCTCTGACCTGCACTGTGTGTTTTAGGCTTATGGTAAAAGCACAGCACTCGTACGTTTCAACCCTGTGCTGTTTTCCTTTGACGTTCTTGGCAAAGTGCCAGTGCTCTGATCATTTTGCTGCAGAGTTCTTGACAATGCATTTATATCGCAATCAGGATTCGGTTTACAGCTGTCATTTAGGCTATGCAGTACAAAATGATATATATATACTTTTCTTTTTTCTTTTTTTTTTTAACACATTTACAATTCCCAGGCAAATTATCCGCACATATGTAGTGTGGGGGAGAGTAGGACTAATGGGGTATGTTGCTAATTATAGGCGGGCAAAGATAAATATGTGCATGTTTAAGTAATGTATATGTAGAGACCGAAGCTGCACCCTATTCCACATCTGACACATTTCCACATCGTGGCTGAGAAAAAGAACGTTTTTCTTCGGTTCACTCCTATGTTAGAGGGCACATCTTGAGCAAGCCCTTGCTGGCCCCTCTGGCAGAGAAGGGGTTACATTATTACTACACAAAGTGGTGCACTGTGAGCGCTCATTTGCATGCCATTACCCAGAATCCCTGGCTGCAGCGGAAGCATTGTATGATGTGTTTATTATAGGGTAGGGCAAGTCAGGGGGACCTTTCTGAGCCATGTGAATGTGCGTAGAAGTGCTCTCTATCATTATTACACACATTAATCACTGATTCTACAGCAACGATTCGGGATGAACATACGCCATCTCCATCTTCCATTGAGTTTCCTGGGTGTGAGGGAACTTTTATCAGGAAGGAAGAAGTAGGATGGTATACTTTACATCGAAAAAAACTTGCAAATTGAGTGTGCCGTATTAGTGGTATTTCACCTTGATAATGGAGAGGTAATAAGTGGTATCAGGTCATGGCAACATGAATGCTAATATGTGTGAGATAAGATTTGTATCCATCGCCTCGGAAGGGCTCTGAAGAGCAATTATTTTGTGCAATACTGTACCTGTTTTATTTGTATTTCTTTTTCCAACTTCTCCGATCTCCCTCGCTCAGAGATATCCTGTGACTTTTCCCCGTCCTAAGCGCGGGTTATTAAAACTGTATTTGATTCCATAGGGGCAGCGTGAAAAACCCTTTAATTAAAAAGGTATTGCCTCAGCTCCTAATGCTGTCAGCACACAGACTCGGGGGAGGGACAGGTCGCCCGGTTCTCTGCTCCTCTTCTATCTACAATTCACAGTGAGCTTTGCTCATTGGTAATAGAGTCAGAGGGCAGCAAAACAAACAGCACTTCCATTTCTCTTTCATTGGTAATAAGCGACAATCCCGGCAGGCAGCGGGTCCCATTTAAGCAACATATCAAATATAAGGAGTATAAAGTAACAGCGCTCGCCCGCTTGTACTTTATTCTAAAATCACTTTTTATCGCTTTACCTTCGCTAAAAATGACGACTTACATTAATTTCATACATCAATTCTATGGCATGTTTATGTGGTTTATGTAGAGTGGATGAGGTGTGTAGGAATTTACAGCATGTGACATATATTCGTTTGATGCAATAACATTTTTATATTGATGGTATCAAATTGGCAGCTCTGTATAATACTGAAGGACAGGGCTCTTCAGCTGGCGCCCGGGAAGGGGCCTCCATGAGACTGATCATTTCACATTACAGTAGTTGCTTAAAGCAGCTAAGTGCCGTTTTCCACACTAAACTCACTAGTAAATTAAGGGAATGTGAATATATGTATATATATGTGAATATATATGTGTATATGTGTGTGTGTGTGTGTGTGTGTGTGTATATATATATATATATGTATATATATATATATATATATATATATGTATATATATATATATATGTATGTATATATATATATATATGTATATATGTATATATATATATATATATATGTATATATATATATATGTATATATATATATATACATACAGTGCTTGACAAATCACCCAAAAATCTAGTCGCCGAACCAAAAAATCTACTCGCCACCTAGTTCCGCCCCCAACCCCTCCCCTAGTCCCGCCCCCAACCCCTCCCCTAGTCCCGCCCCCAACCCCTCCCCTAGTCCCGCCCCCAACCCCTCCCCTAGTCCCGCCCCCAGCCCCGCTTTAAAAAAAACCCATAAATTTAATAATTTCCTAGTAAGAACATTCGTTTTTGACATAAGTTTATTTATTGTATTACATTATACTACAATTAGTCCTTGTTACGTGTGTGTGTCGGATCTAGAAAAAAAAGCCAGATGTGAATGACTAATTTCCTGCACCCCTTAACCAGTGTCTGGATGCCCCCGCTTCACAATATTTAAAGCAGCAATCCCGCCTGGGATTTTACCTGATCCGCAGTCCCTCAATATCCAGGATATGTTCCCTACCTGTCTTCTGGGTTAGGGGGGATTCTGATGTTTCCCGTGTGAAGCTTGAGTCGGTCTGGAAGAAAGCAGTATAGGTTATTTCGGTGTAGTATAGGGCAGTTAAGATATACAGGGTAAATAAGATATCCAGAGACAGAGAGTGTGGGAGAGAGACACAGAGAGAGGGTGTGAGAGAGAGAGAGAAAGAGACAGGGTGTGAGAGACAGAGACGGAGAGACAGAGAGGGTGAGAGAGAGGGGTGAGAGAGAGAGAGACACGAGAGAGAGAGAGACACGAGAGAGAGAGAGACACGAGAGAGAGAGAGACACGAGAGAGAGAGAGACACGAGAGAGAGAGACACGAGAGAGAGAGACACGAGAGAGAGAGAGACGAGAGAGACGAGGGAGACGAGAGAGGGAGACGGGAGAGAGGGTTAGAGAGACATTGAGAGGGTGAGAGAGACAGAGAGAGGGTGAGAGGGTGAGAGAGACAGAGAGAGGGTGAGAGAGACAGAGAGAGGGTGAGAGAGACAGAGAGAGGGTGAGAGAGACAGAGAGAGGGTGAGAGACAGAGAGAGGGTGAGAGAGACAGAGAGAGGGTGAGAGAGACAGAGAGAGGGTGAGAGAGACAGAGAGGGTGAGAGTCAGAGAGAGGGTGAGAGTCAGAGAGAGGGTGAGAGGGTGAGAGAGACAGAGAAAGGGTGAGAGAGGGTGAGAGAGACAGAGAAAGGGTGAGAGAGGGTGAGAGAGACAGAGAGAGGGTGAGAGAGACAGAGAGAGGGTGAGAGAGACAGAGAGAGGGTGAGAGAGACAGAGAGGGTGAGAGAGACAGAGAGAGGGTGAGAGAGACAGAGAGAGGGTGAGAGAGACAGAGAGAGGGTGATAGAGACAGAGAGAGGGTGATAGAGACAGAGAGGGTGAGAGTCAGAGAGAGGGTGAGAGTCAGAGAGAGGGTGAGAGTCAGAGAGAGGGTGAGAGGGTGAGAGAGACAGAGAAAGGGTGAGAGAGACAGAGAGAGGGTGAGAGAGACAGAGAGAGGGTGAGAGAGACAGAGAGAGGGTGAGACGGCGAGAGAGACAGAGAGAGGGTGAGAGAGACAGAGAGAGGGTGATTAGGTGGGGAGAGGGTGATTAGGTGGGGGGGGGTGAGGTGACTGACTGGGTGATTGGGTGGTGGGTTGGTGGGGTGACTGGGTGGTGGGGTGAATGGGTGGTGGGTTGATTGGGTGGTGGGGTGACGAGGTGACTGGGTGGTTGGGTGACGAGGTGACTGGGTGGTGGGGTGACGAGGTGACTGGGTGGTGGGGTGACTGGGTGGTGGGGTGATGAGGTGACTGGGGGGTGGGGTGACGTGGGTGGTGGGGTGACGTGGGTGTGACTGATTGTGGGGTTACTTCTGGTGTCCTGCATACACTGACACTCACACTCTCAGACACACACACACACACTCTGTCTCTCTCTCCCATACACACACACACTCTCTCTCACCCAAACACTCTCTCACTCACTCTCACACACACACACTCATACATACACATACACACACACACTCTCTCTCATACATACATACATACACACACACACACACACACTCTCATACATACACACACACTCTCACATACATACATACACACACACACACAGTCTCTCATACATACACACACACACACACACACACACACACACACACACACAGTCTCTTATACATACACACACACACGAGGAGGAAGCGAGGAAAGGCCGCGACCACGCACCACCACTGCCCCAATCCCCCCCCCCCTCACTCCCCCAATCCCTCCCCCCACTCCTCACTCCCCTGCGCCGGCAGCCAACGGAGCACCAGGGACCAGGGGGGGGAAGGTACGCTCGGGCAGCCAACGGAGCGCCGGGGACCAGGGGGGGAAGGTACGCTCGGGCAGCCAACGGAGCGCCGGGGACCAGGGGGGGATGGTACGCTCGGGCAGCCAACGGAGCGCCGGGGACCAGGGGAGGAAGGTACGCTCGGGCAGCCAATGGAGCGCCGGGGACCAGGGGGGGAAGGTACGCTCGGGCAGCCAATGGAGCGCCGGGGACCAGGGGGGGAAGGTACGCTCGGGCAGCCAACGGAGCGCCAGGGACCAGGAGAGGAAGGTACACTCGTGCAGCCAACGGAGCGCCGGGGACGCTCAGCCAACGGAGCGCTGGGGACGTGCAGCCAACGGAGCGCCGGGGACGTGCAGCCAACGGTGCGCCGGGGACCAGGGGGGAAGGTACGCTCGGGCAGCCAATGGAGCGCCGGGGACTAGGGGGGGAAGGTACGCTCGGGCAGCCAACGGAGCGCCGGTGACGTGCAGCCAACGGAGCGCCGGGGACCAGGGGGGGAAGGTACGCTCGGGCAGCAAACAGGGCGCCGGGGACCAGGGGGGGAAGGTACGCTCGTGCAGCAAACAGAGCGCCGGGGACCAGGGGGGGAAGGTACGCTCGTGCAGCTAACGGAGCGCCGGGGACGTGCAGCCAACAGAGCGCCGGGGACCAGGGGGGGAAGATACGCTCGTGCAGCTAACGGAGTGCCGGGGACCAGGAGGGGGAGGAACACCCCTCGCGCCAATCTCTCGCCACACACACCATCCGTCGACCACAAGTGGGAGGGGGTGGTGGTATGGTAATGCAAGAGGCAGGGAGAGTATTACTTCCTCAATTATCAGCCCTGTAAAGGTAGGCGGCCCTCACTACTCCTGCTCATATAGAGCAAGCCTAAGCCCCAACAACAAAAAAAAACTCGTGTCAGGCCAATGAAATAAGGGGATTTTTTATTATTTTTTTCTCTCGGCGCGAGCAGGGGAAAATTGAAAGAGAACCGCACCGCATGCAGGGGAGGTAATTACGGGTCGCCACCTAGCCAAATCCGATCGCAAGCGGGCGACCGGATTTGTCGAGCACTGTATGTGTATATATATATATATATATATATATATATATATTATACTGGCAAAATGTTGACATTTAGTCATTTTTTTAAATATTCAAATTTTATCCAAAAGGACATTACAAAACTATAAATGTTTTCTGATCAGTCCCCTTTGGAGAATTAATTGAAGAGCCCTGCTACAGATATATATATATATATATATATATATATCTATCTGTATATATATATATATATATATATATATATATATATATATATATATATATATATATATATATATATACAGTGTTCGACAAACCTATACATTTGCTCGCCCCGGGCGAGTGGATTTAACCCCCGGGCGAGTAAATATTGGCCCAAGCAGCACACGTTTGGTACTAGGTGGCGAGTAGATTTTTTTGTGTGGCGAGTAGATTTTTTGGTGATTTGTCAACCACTGTATATATATATATATATATATATATTTGATTTTTTATATATTGTTTTAATGTATTATTAATTTTTTTAAATGTAAGCATAATGTGCAGACTTCTCTTAAGGGGACATTTTGTCCTCCTTTTGCATGTGACGGTGTAAATTACGACCTAAAAACAATGAATAGCAAAATCAACACACATCATTGCGGATAAGGGGGGTCTCATAGTTAATTGTAGAAAGAATTCGGCAATGATTCCAATATTAAAGTAATTGGGACGGAGTTATAACCCCTCCATAATCCACTATCTGAAGCCTCCCCCCCCCCTTTGATATTAGTCCACCATGCACTGAAACACTACAACAGTCTCAGCCATCCCAAGGACGGGTCCTTTATCTGAACACATCTGCAGTGCAGAAACATACTATTCATTTGCAGAGCCTTACAAGAATTCTTTGTTATATAAAGTCGTACAAATGTTACCAATCACACACACACACACACACACACACACACACACACACACACACACACACACACACACACACACACACACACACACACACACACACACACACACACACACACACACACACACACACACACACACACACACACACACATCCCCAGTCATTTAGGGAGAAAATAAAAAGGCCTTTGACTGCTCATAATAGGCGAAGATTAATAAGCCTTCTGTTATTTATAACAGTCAGGGCTACCAGGAAATTCAGCAGTGAAAGCATTTATGCGATCATCAATATTACTGGGACGCTTCAGAAAATGGTCCGTTCATTTACACGGCTCTTCAGTTCCAGCAGAAGTGGGGACGCGTCCAAGCGTTAAGTAATCACTTTAGTTCAGTACCAGGCGTCGGCCGTTTGTTATCAGCAGAATATTGGAGAAGTGGCACATTCAGTCAGAAAGATTGAAAGTGCCAGGGCATAGAAGCACAAGCATTTCCTGGGACTATTCGGAGATGATGCTAGGGTTAATGCTCAGCAGCGAGAGTTGAGAGGAACTTGCTGCGATGCATAATGGTGCTGAATGTTTTCCTACTGACTATATAATGCAGGGGTGGGGAACTCCAGTCCTTAAGGGCCACCAACATGTCAGGTCTTAAGGATATCCCTGATTCAGCACAGGGGGCACTGCTTGCACCACCTGTGCTGAAGCAGGGATATCCTGAAGACCTGACCTGCTGGTGGCCCTTGAGGACTGGAGTTGCCCACCCCTGCTCTAATGTGACCATAATGCTTTACCTGATCTTTAGGAGAACTTGCGTCTGCACATGTAGGATTGCAACAGTATGGATACCAAGGTGTTAACCCTTCTTGCTCCAAGTTGAATGCATACCTCTTGTTTTGCATACCTGAGAGAATCAGTCGGTCTCCGGAGCTAAACCGTTTTAATCTCAGCTACGGAGACCACTGGGTAGTTCCTGAGATACTTACTGTACTGGGGAAATGTGCCGCCTACTGCCTGGTTGTTTAAATCCCTCTTCCCCTGTCACCGCTTCCTATTGGCTCACGTGACTCATGAGATTTAAGCCTCCATTTTGTTTTTTCTGGAGCGGAGAGGAACTGGCGGCACCTCCCCCCGACAAGAATCTCAGGAACCAGAGGGCCCCGGAGCTAAAATGGAAGTGGTTCAGCTCCGGGGAACCCCCTGCTTACCATCCATGTTACAAATAGGGGGTAGGTAAAGTGTAGGCGAGAGTGTATTATAACATGACGTAGTAGCCGGAGAAATGTAGATTCATTGTACGTTGTGATAACTTTTAGGAGAACAAAAACAAGAAAAAGTAATCCCATAGAGAGATGCACTCAACCTCTGAAATAACAAGAATAATAATTATAAACTGGAAAGAGATGGAATTCCGTCTCCACTAATCAAAATTATAATAAATGTTTATTAATTATATAGAAACAAAAGAAATAGTAATTAAAAATCTATAAACAGATAGCGCTTAAAGACCAAGCGCTTTTTCCTGTAGTCCCTTTACCACACTGGGGACCTGTCATAGGACCGTCACTATCACTTTGTAAATATATATGCATGTTTTTAGAATTTTTGGCATTCAAAGCAAGTTAACCCAACAGTACACTGTTAACTCAGCATTTTGAAATACAATTGGACTCTATTCCGAATCTAACTCAAAGTATATTGAAGCATGCAATAAATTACATATTAGGAAGTAGTATAAAGGAGACCTCTCATCCCATATGTACATAATATAATGAAAATGAATTGAAACAGGTGCTCAGGGGGGAAAAAAGGAACTATATTAACAGTGTTGATCCCAGAAGGATCAGAAAAGGTTCCCTCTATTAGTATCACTCTATGTTGGAGTTCAATAGGAGGACTACAGTGGTCCAACAGATAATTACTGTAATTAGGTCTATTGACCTATAGGGACCGGGAAGATCAGGAAAAAATAATAAAGTTTTATTCAAATATTGGTTAAAAAACACATATATAACATTCATACATTAAAAAAACCCCATGGTGAAGTAGCTAAACATGCCGTCTATAAAGGTAAGTATTCTTTTCCATTCATAGGTTCAGACTGCTGTCTAAGCGTCTATTTTAAATTGATCCAAATATCATACAGGTCAGCAGTATAGTTATAGTGTAATGGCTATATACAGTGAAAATTTATCTCTGAATAGGAGAAAATTCTTAGGTACTATCCTCCCTGTATCGCTTGTATAAGTATACTAGTATGTAGCAGTAATATCTTAGTATAGTACCACATATATGTACCAAATATGTGTACTAGATATCTGTTCTTAAGGCATAAAGTACTCCTGCATTATAACCATAAATATGTCTGTATGTTCCTTAATACAGTAGGTCCTTAGGTGGAAAAATAGTTCTAATAATACCATCTCATAAGTTGGAACAGCCACTGTTACAAAATGCATATGTATACATGCTAAAGGGTGGATTCCCCATGTGGATCTTAAACAGGTTAATATTCTCACATAGGGAAATCAGAGCACAACCGTCACAAAACAATGATAGGTAGGACTACAGCGGGTCAACGGTAACACAGAGGGCTCCGTCACTGATACAAGCCTGACTGTAGAGGTGTCCATCTGCTGCCTGAGTCAAAAGACGCCGCCACTTCTGATGACATCACGAGTGACGTCGCACGTCCCGACGATCGTTTCGCGTGGACTACACGCTTCTTCAGGGGGAGGAGTCTATTCTCTGACCTGACCGGTAGATATTTATACTCTTTAACATGTCAAAATCCCGCCTCCTATGACTCATGGAGGCGGAGTCCATGCCCGTGATCCAATCGGGTTCATAGTATATGGTAATTTACTCCAATATCGTGTGTCACTGGATGTAAATAGTATATCTGCGTTGCAAGAACATTATTAACAGTATGGCAAATATAATGTGAGCATACATAACTGTCTGACTATAGCAATCTACAATATCTCTGTGGAGGCCATATCAGTATAAGAGAAGATGATTACGATTCAAACTAGATTAGTTGGTAAGTATATTAATGCCTAGTGCAGTGGTTCCCAAACTTTTTCGGTTCAAGGCTCCCCAAGGCGATCAGGATTTTTTCACGGCGCCCAAAGTGAAAATCAAAGTTGTATATACATACCTAACAGTTGCAGTGCACAGTTGGTGTCTCTCTCAGACACTCACTCTCTCAGACACCCCCTCTCTCACTCTCAGACACCCCCTCTCTCAGACACCCCCTCTCTCACTCTCTCATCCACTCTCACCCACTCTCCCACTCACCCACTCTCTCCCACTCACCCACTCTCTCCCTCTCACCCACACTCTCACCCACACACTCTCTCACCCACTCTCTCACCCACTCTCTCACCCACTCTCTCACCCACTCTCACACCCACTCTCACACCCACTCTTACTCTCTCAGACTCCCACTCTCACTCTCAGACTCCCACTCTCTCAGACTCCCACTCTCTCAGACTCCCACTCTCTCAGACACACCGACACTCTCACATACAGCAAGGGGGGTGAATCGGAGCCAGGGGTGGAAATCGGAACGAAGAGGGGGGAATCGAAATGGGCAGAGGGAGGGGGGAAAATCGGAGCAGGGTGGGGGGAATCGGAGTAGGGGGGCAAGGGGGAAGCAAGAAAGGCATGGAGCAGTACTCACCACGTGCTCCATGCAGGAAGGGGCGGGCCTCGCTTTGCAAGCTCGTATAGAGCTTGCTGCGGGCCAAAAAAAAATCGTGGCAGCGAGCAAACACGCACCAGCCAATCAGGAGAGGGGGAAGGTTTTTTTCTTTTGCAGAGACGCACGCGCTGCCTGGGGGTCTCAGGCTTTCCTCTTCAAAGTTGTTCCAGTATGTCAATAGTATCTAATTGTTGTGTATTCAACAATTCTAAAGGAGTATTAGCATTCTGCCATTGTCTACGTTTTTTGATAAATTTGTGTAGTGTCAATTTTCTACAAAAAAGATTTAGATCTTTGATACATTCAAAATGATCTAATTGACTTGTTAGGCAGAATGACAGGCCTTTAGATAACATACTAATATTACTATTGACATACTGGAACAACTTGAAGAGGAAAGCCTGAGACCCCCAGGTGAAGGTCCCTTCACTGACCTAAAAAAGAAATCAACCTTCGTACCCCCATATGACTGTAGTACTAATGTTGACGTTTTTAACAAACTTGTTACTAAAGATCTACAGGATCTACCTTGTGTTAAAGGGAAGCAGAATCTGACTTATCCCGAGAGATTGGCCTTAAGGGACCTAGAACAAGACAAAACCATTATTGTTAATCCATCTGACAAAGGTGGAAATGTGGTTATCCTGAACCAGGAAGACTATGTACAAGAGTGTAAGCGCTTATTGTCTGATGTAAAATGTTATTCCACCTTACAAACTAATCCTACTCTTATGTACCTTGGACAGTTGACTGACATACTCAATGAAGGTTTGGAACAAAAACTTCTATCCAAGAAAGAATTTGAGTTTATGCTAATCAGGAATTCCAAGGTAGCTACCTTTTACTATTTACCAAAAATCCACAAAAAAATGAGACCGCCACCTGGAAGACCTATTGTCTCCGGCATTGGAAATTTGACCTCCAATGTAAGTGTCTACCTTGACCGGTTTCTACGTCCTTTTGTGGACGACACAACAGATGTCCTACGTAAAATTGAAGGTATTACCTTGGATCCTGACACCTTTTTGGTGGGTTTAGACGTGGAGGGGTTAGACTCAAGTATTCCACACAATTATGGAATTGCTGCAGTAGCGCATTTTTTTAAAGCAAGGAGTACTGATTGTGTACCCCATAATGAACTTGTCCTTAAATTGCTGGATTATGTTCTGACCCACAATTTCATTTTATTTCACAATACCCTTTACCATCAAATACAAGGTACTGCTAGGGGGACCACCTGTGCTCCCACCTACGCCAATTTATACCTAGGCTGGTGGGAGGAGACGGTGGTCTTCATAGAGACACAAGAAAAATATACTGAGTCAGTGGAATTGTGGGTCAGATATATTGATGAAATACTACTGATTTGGAAAGGCACGGAAGAACTACTCCATGAGTTCATCGCTAATTTGAACCATAATCTATACAACTTGAAGTTAACAGTTCAAATAGATAAACAAAGAATTGAATTTTTGGATATTTGTATCTCCAAGTCAGTAAAGGGAAATGTTGAAACCACAATTTTCAGGAAACCAACAGCCACCAATACGTTGTTGATGGCAAATAGCCATCATCCGAAACACATCACTAATAACATACCATTTGGACAGTTCTTAAGACTACGTCGAAATTGTTCAACCACGTCTGAATTCACCAAACAATCTAAGGAAATGTCACTAAGGTTCAAAATGAGAGGTTATAGCAATAAGCTTATCAATAAGGCAATCTACAGGGCCTTGACATTACCCAGATCGAGTCTACTAGTGAACAACAAAAGGGAACCAAATGACGAAACTATAAGATTAATTTCTATCTACTGCACCGACACACTTTATTCGAGCAAATACCCAGTATGTACCTGGCAGATACCTGGAATGCGCCGCTCCTCACCTCTGACAAGCCCCGTTGCGTTTGCCTTCCCAGCCTGGGTTCATGCCTGGCTGACGGGCGGCTGATCTGTTAAATGATAATGATTAGGATTTAATAGGCTGCAATGCTTCGCGTGTCTACCAGATGGCATAAATTCATGAATTGTAATGCAGTATATATATATATATATATATATATACTGTGCAGTATTGCAGCCAGCGGGAATAAAATGCTTCAGTCCCTGCCTGGAAAATAACCCAATGCACTCGGGCAGAGAACAGTCACAAACCTCAATACACCCGGGTATACCCGAATTTGTGGGACTAGCCGAGCTCGAATAAAGTGTGTCGCCAGTGTACATTAACCAATGGCAGGATGTAAGGAATATTCTTGGAAAACATTGGCATGTTCTATTGGAAGACATAGATTTACATAAGATTTTGAAAGACAATCCAACTATGGGTTGTAGGCGTAACACCAACATTAAAGACAGATTAGTACACAGTCATTTTACTCAAACACAACAGAAAACATGGTTGGGTACGAAACCGCATGGATCATTTCCATGCTCTAGATGTATAACCTGTCGTTTTATGCATGCTACAAAGCAGTTCTCCAACTCAGCCAATACTGCCACTTTCCAAATTAAAGACTTTATTAACTGTCTGACGTATGGTACAATTTATTTAATGACCTGTGATTGCGGCCTAAAATATGTTGGTAAGACTCACGGACAATTAAAAACGAGAGTCTTAGAGCATATAGGGAATGTACGGAATACCACGGATACACCTGTAGCTAGACATATCATTCAACATCACAAAGGAGATTCAAGGGCTATGCATTTCTGTGGTATCGAACATGTCCCTAGAGATCCCAGAGGGGGTGATTGGGATAAACGGCTCCTACAAAAAGAGTGCCGTTGGATTTTCCAACTATAAACCTTCTCCCCTCTGGGACTCAATGAGGGATTCATTTATTCCTCTTTCCTGTAACCTGGGAGTATATAATTTGTAGTATAACATCATTAATTTAAATTGGATTGATAGGGGGAACACAAAATATATGTACATCTACACTTGGATAATTATCAAGGGTTGGTCAATGGGGATCCAGGTATATAGTTATTAATCACAACTAGATCTGTATTGACCATTAGGGGCAGATCATTTAAGTGTTCATTCACTCCTACACCATACACACACACCCCCCTTTAATGTTTATACAGACAGTTATGTATGCTCACATTATATTTACCATACTGTTAATAATGTTCTTGCAACGCAGATATACTATTTACATCTAGTGACACACGATATTGGAGTAAATTACCATATACTATGAACCCGATTGGATCACGGGCATAGACTCCGCCTCCATGAGTCATAGGAGGCGGGATTTTGACATGTTAAAGAGTATAAATATCTACCGGCCAGGTCAGGGAATAGACTCCTCCCCCTGAAGAAGCGTGTAGTCCACGCGAAACGATCGTCGGGACGTGTGACGTCACTCGTGGCGTCATCAGAAGTGGCAGCGTCTTTTGACTTAGGCAGCAGATAGACACCTCTACAGTCAGGCTTGTATTAGTGACGGAGCCCTCTGTGTTACCGTTGACCCGCTGTGGTCCTACCTATCATTGTTTTGTGACGGTTGTGCTCTGATTTCCTTATGTGAGAATATTGACCTGATTGAGATCCACATGGGGAATCCACCCATTAGCATGTATACATATGCATTTTGTAACGGTGGCTGTTCCAACTTATGAGATGGTATTATGAGAACTATTTTTCCACCTAAGGACCTACTGTATTACGGAACATACAGACATATTTATGGTTATAATACAGGAGTACTTTATGCCTTAAGAGCAGATACCTAGTACACATATTTGGTACTGTACTAAGATATTACTGCTACATACTAGTATACTTATACATGCGATACAGGGAGGATAGTACTTAAGAATTTTGACATACTATATGAAGGAATCTGTATTGATGGATTAGATCCTATTCAGAGATAAATCTTCACTGTATATAGCCATTACGCTATAACTATACTGCTGACCTGTATGATATTTGGATCAATTTAAAATAGACGCTTAGACAGCAGTTTGAACCTATGAATGGAAAATAATACTTACCTTTATAGACGGCATGTTTAGCCACTTGATCATGGGGTTATTTTAATGTATGAATGTTATACAGGCGTTCCCCGGTTTAAGGACACTCACTTTAAGTACACTCGTGAGTAAGGACATATCGCCCAATAGGCAAACGGCAGCTCGCGCATGTGCCTGTCAGCACGTCCTGAACAGCAATACTGGCTCCCTACCTGTACTGAAGCTGTGCGCAAGCGGGGAGACTATAGAGCCTGTTACAAATGCGTTATTTACATCAGTTCTGCACGTATATGACGATTACAGTACAGTACATGCATCGATATGTGGAAAAAAGGTAGTGCTTCACTTTAAGTACATTTTCGCTTTACATACATGCTCTGGTCCCATTGCATACGTTAATGCGGGGTATGCCTGTATATGTGTTTTTTAACCAATATTTGAATAAAACTTTATTATTTTTTCCTGATCTTCCCGGTCCCTATAGGTCAATAGACCTAATTACAGTAATTATCTGTTGGACCACTGTAGTCCGCCTATTGAACTCCAACATAGAGTGCTACTAATAGAGGGAACCTTTTCTGATCCTTTTGGGATCAACACTGTTAATATAGTTCCTTTTCTTCCCCCTGAGCACCTGTTTCAATTCATTTTCATTATATTATGTACATATGGGATGAGAGGTCTCCTTTATACTACTTCCTAATATGTAATTTATTGCATGCTTCAATATACTTTGAGTTAGATTCGGAATAGAGTCCAATTGTATTTCAAAATGCTGAGTTAACAGTGTACTGTTGGGTTAACTTGCTTTGAATGCCAAAAATTCTAAAAACATGCATATATATTTACAAAGTGATAGTGACGGTCCTATGACAGGTCCCCAGTGTGGTAAAGGGACTACAGGAAAAAGCGCTTGGTCTTTAAGCGCTATCTGTTTATAGATTTTAATTACTATTTCTTTTGTTTCTATATAATTAATAAACATTTATTATAATTTTGATTAGTGGAGACGGAATTCCATCTCTTTCCAGTTTATAATTATTATTCTTGTTATTTCAGAGGTTGAGTGCATCTCTCTACGGGATTACTTTTTCTTGTTTTTGTTCATATACTTTATCCCTATCTGTACCCCTCAGGGACATATTGCTATACAGGCTGAGCAGAGGCCTACTCTCTATGTTCATACCTTTCAGGAGACCAACTTTAGGGTTATTATCTCGTAGATGAAATTCAGAGTACAGAGCTTTTGAGACCGCATAGGTTTCTTCGTCAAGTGCATTGTCTCTTACAGTATGATTTAAACTGCAAGCATCTAGAGCTCAATTCTTTTTACCTACAGTGCGGCATTTGCATGTGCAATATTTCCGTGTTTGAAGACGCTGTGGAGATACCTTGCGGGCATGAGTTCTGCAGAGCGTGCTGGGAAGCGTGAGTACTGAATATTCCCTTTGTGCTTTTGTCCTAGTTTGTCGGTGGAAGAGTTGAACCTGTAAAACTAACCTGGCCCTGAAATGTGAATGTATCATCGCTGGGTGACCTTCCTGGGTGTCTTCCTATACCAGGCAGGCCAAGTATTGATGGGGTATCTAAAATGTTCAGTTACTTCCCCACATGAGATATGCTGAAGCCCAAATTTTATAACCTGGCCCCGTCAATGACTGAGACACTGATTGAGCCACCTGTGCTGAAGCAGGGATATCCATAAACCCTGACATCTTGGCGGCCCTTCACGACTGGAGTTGGCCACCCCTGATGTGTAGAAGGTTCTGTTGGTTTCAGAGGAAGCCGAGAAAATGGGAAGACTAAGGCCAGTATTTAGTATGCTGGCTAAGTCTCCTCCTTACTTGGGAAGATTTACATTCAATCAAACAAATAGGGGTGAAGTATTCCCGGGCAGGGGAAGACGGGTTCACCGCATTGACGAGCGGCTTGAGTGTACCACATGGTGCTTATCTGCTGTCATTTCAATTACTATATTACTGCTACTTTCAGAGGTCTACTTGGCTTTCTCTATCTGATTGCTCAATGGACATACGTTATCTCCATTCATCTCTGTGCAGATAGAACCAGAACTTGCTACCATCCAAAACATATGATATATTTGAACTACTTGACTCATGATGCTATTTCTGTCAAATGCGTCAGTTGCCCATCTGATATAACAGTGTTTTATGGCAATTAAAGGAACGATGCTTCTACAGTACATGGAAAAGCTGCCAGAAAGGATGCAGGTGTTAATCCCACCTTTAAACAATGAGGAGTTCCAAAACATACTGTAAATTGGTCTTTATGCTACTGCAGGGGCAGCCAACTCCAATCATCGAGGTCCCGCAACAGGTCAGATTTTCAGGCTATCCCTGCTTCAGCCACAGGTGGCTTAGTCAGTGGCTCAGTCATTGATTGAGCCACCTCTGCTGAAACAGGGATATCCTGAAAATCTGATCCGTTGGTGGCCCTTGAGGACTGGAGTTGCCCACCCCTGTTCTGCAATGTGTTACTGTTTGTATTAAGAGTGAACTTGTTTGCTCTGAAACGGAGTCATTAATGCTCCACGGTGGCCTTTATTTAACCAGGTTCATACAACAAAAACAGTGAAGTCCTGTGCGTTATTTTATCCTACTGTCCAAAATCAGTCTCTGATGCAAGCAATTCTGCTGCGAGCTCGGCCTTGGTCACCAATGAAACGTCTGCTCCATGTGTATAAGACATTCTGCACTTCCTATATTGGCCCTTATTTAGTACTTATTACTTCGTACAGCAACAGAAGCCGAATGTTTTGGGAGTTATCTTCCATGTCACTCGGAGTTAATACAGCCAGTCTCCTACACACATACACCACTTTTTTGTCTAATAAACCCCATGGTGTAATACAGTAGAATCCACCTAATATATCTATGTAAAAGAAAGGAAAGAGTTTAAGAATTTGCATCATTTGGCCTATTTTCTCATCTGTTAAATTACTTCTTAATTTTTTTATTTTTTTTATTTCTTATTAATCTAACTGGTATACTGATAACATTCATTTTGTGTAGCGTTACACGGTCTTTGATCACAATATTTTCCTTCATCATAATAATGACCAAAACTCTCACATTTCCATGGTTCCCTAGATCATTTGTACTTGTTATTGCGGTAATGCAAAGCCTGCTTAACAGTGTATTGCAAGTGTAGCCAACTCCCATCCTCGAGGGCTACCAACAGGACAGGTTTTCAGCACAGGTGTCTCAATCAGTGGCTCAGTCGAAGGCTGACATATAGCCACCAGTGCTGAAGCAGGGATATCCTGATAACCTGAGCTCTTGGTAGACTTTGAGGACTGGAGTTGGCTACCCCTGGTCTGTTGAATGATAATCTTGACCCATTTCCCCATAAACGGACCGGATGAAATCTCCGTTATTTGTGTGTGTGTGTGTGTGTGTGTGTGTGTGTGTGTGTGTGTGTGTGTGTGTGTGTGTGTGTGTGTGTGTGTGTGTGTGTGTGTGTGTGTGTGTGTGTGTGTGTGTGTGTGTGTGTGTGTGTGTGTGTGTGTGTGTGTGTTACTTATTGCTTCCCAGTAAAATAAAAATTGATAAAATAACATCTTTTTTTCCCAAGCTAAATGAACTTTTGTGGGGGAGTAGGTTTTCCAGGAAAGAAGGCTCTGAATAGAATATGGTTTTATAGGCAGGGGGGGGGGAGAAACCGTGCAGATCATTCTTTACAACTGCATCGAGAAATAACCCGATTTTAATGAGCTATTATTGGGTTTTAACCAAGGCCGGCTGCCTCCAGCTCACGGAAGAGACTCTATATTGCATCTTTATTGAAAATGGCATTCTCCTTCCGCACTTGAAAGAATCATACCTGTCAGGGTCAAGTAGAAACGAACCCTGGAATTCTGCACCCCAGGGAAATTAGCTTGTTGTGCAGTACTAAAACCTACTGTGTGTACTCGAGCATACTTCTGTTGGGTATAGCACTATATTAAAAAGTAAAATCAAATGTAGTTCATGGAAGAAGAAAAAAATGTTTTTTTTTTTTGTTTTTTTTTTAAAGTTTGGAGTATTTCAGTTATTATCCTTTTAAAAATGTAAACTGTGATCATAGAAATCTGTGTAGGTGACATTGTGACATGTTACACAGGCTGGAAGTCGATGCTAGGACTACAGCTCTGGGTATTGAGAGCAGTACGGCAGTGTTCACCAGAAGCATACACTTGCAGAGACATATGGCTGATAGAGATGGGGGAGGGGACGGACATGGCTACTTTAGAGGTGGAATTTCTGAGCGTTAAGAAACGTGGGAACAAAAGCAGGGGTGTAAGTGTGATGGTGCTAGGGGGTATGTATACTTTTATTTATATAGTGCCAATAGTGTACAGTACACGTCGCTTTACAAAAATTACAATACATGGATAATAAGGTACAAATAATGGGGATAATAGTGGCAACTAAGTGACATAACGGGAGAGTGTGCCCCAGAGAGATCACACACAGTATCACTGCTTTATTATTTCACAGCTAGACTTCTGCTGGTCTCTTTATTTACAGACTTGCAGTTCCATTTCCCTTTTAAAGAAACTGGAATCATTGTATCCCCCTTTTTATATATATACTGTATATATGTATCTGTGCAATTTGCACACACAGCTATATATATATATATAATCTCATAAACATGACTTCAATCTTAGTATACAGTATGTGTCTATAATATAAGTTAAATCGTCCAAAGAGCATTGTCTCGATGTTTAACCTTCAGAGTGGCCTCCGACACTTCCAGGCCGTGGTCCCTCCCGGGCGGGCACATGCCTGCCACCCAGCCCCGGAGGCCAGAAACAAGTGGAGGGGTCTCTGCTTCCTTTGCTGTCAGGTTTGTCCACCCGATCACCGCCCGAGTGGTCAGCTCAATCACCACCTAGAAAACGAGCAAGTGCTTATGGCATCTGGCGTCCCAGGTCTCATACCGTGCCAGGTATATACCATCAGGGTGCTGTAAAGGTTAATAAATGTGTGTTACGTTTGCCACAGTTACACAGCTTTTATTAGGCCTCTTCTACCACTGGTACAAAGGGTCCATATAATGGAGAACTACTAAATCAGATCCATTTTAACCAAACCAACACTACCGCACTAAAGCAGCAAAATATGGAAAATCTTCTGTGTTTTTTTTGGGTGGAGGGGTGGTGGGGGTGTGTGTTAAATCAGTTCTGTAGTATTTGATAATAGTGACAGATTTGTTATTATTATTCAACTCTTAATGCCATTTTAATGCGTTTTATAGCATCCTTTGATTTCTATAGCCGGCTTTAGCCCACATCCCAAGGCAGTGCAAGATCATTGCAACACTTTCCTGTTTGGGGCAATTTGTTGCCAATATTCCCAGCTGCTTGAACCATAAACTGAAATGATAAATAATGTTACCGTAGTAATATAAGAATACATTGTAGCTGCCGAGTTACACTGACTGAAGGATTGATTGGAACTGAAAGGCGGCCATTACGTTAGGCACACAATCGGGATTTTTACAGATTTATAACAGGAGCACCAAACGATTGCCATTTTACGTCAGAATGTGGAATTATACATTGTCACATGCCTTGCATATAAAAATAAGAAAAGAAAAAAGGAGGGGGTGGGGGGGGGAGAAATGTAGCTTTAAAGAGAAGGAACACAAAACGCCCTTAACTTTGTCATTCTTGACAACTGTTCCTAAGCTTAAGGGATGAAAGCATGATTATCACCGTATCTGTATCCCAGAGCTCCGCCACATTCTGTGCCCTGTCACATGTGGGAAATATGAGGGCTCTCCAATTCTGACCGCTTTGAGAACACTTCTTTGTAGTTTCATGTACACTAGGCACATCTTTTCACACTAGAATTGGTAATTGTTTTTTTTTTTTTTCTAAGTACAGTAAGAGCCATTTAAATGTGTGTTTCTGCATAGTCCCAAAATGAATGGATGACATGTTTAACAGATTAACTTCTAGCCATTTATGCCGGAAGCACAAACAGACCAGTATTTCTCTTTAAAATATTTTTTGGGAGTGTTCATTCACAG